>NW_027397075.1:43624861-43815768 GCF_003265705.2 Callorhinus ursinus
TGTGTGTGTGTGTGTGTGTGTGTGTGTGTGTGTGTGTGTGTGTGTGTATGAACTGTGTGTTTATTATAAATTTTGAAGGCTGTAGGACACGATTTAAAAATTATAATAAGATATACAATACTCTTTATTGTAAATTTCTTAGAGCCAACTAATTCTCACAGAATGCTCTACTGATTTTGCCAAACTCCTGAGAAGCCAACTTAGGGTTGCAATAGATAAACAAATGTAATTCCAATCTTAATGTTATTTGATATTTTCATCTATGTTAAAGAATAAAAGGAAAGTGAAACAACAATGATATATGTCATAACCTCACTTGTTCATCAATGATATAAGCAACCTCTTTGTTGAATTAGATAATACATGCACACCTTAGAGATACTGAGGGTTCAGTTCCAGACCACTGCAATAAAATTTATATTGCAAAAAAGCAAGTCAAATGAATGTTTTGGTTTCCCGGTGCATATAAAAATTATGTTTACACTATACTGTAGTCTCTTAAATGTGCAACAGCATTATGCCTTAAAAAATGTACATACTTTAATTAAAATACTTTACATGCTAAAAAATTAGCTTTCAGCAAGTGGTATCTTTTTGCTGGTGGAAGGTCTTACCTAAGTGCTGATGGCTGCTGACTGATCAGGTTGGTAGTTGCTGAAGGTTGGGGTGGCTCAGGCAATTCTTTTATTTTTTTCTAAGGCCAATTAAACTAATTTTATTCAGAGTAAGTTTACATTAAATTACAATATTAACAATCTCTAGAGACAATGAACATAAAATTTAAGAAGTAAAAATTTGGTCTTTTACAGACCATATATTATAGAACTCACAAATGAAAATTTACAAATATAGAAATAATGACAATACTAAATGCTGAGGATTTTCACATGCAAACCCATAAAATGCCATATTTTAAACACACATGTTTCTAAAAGGGAGAAACTTTTTAATAACTTAGCACAAAATCAAATTATATAATCTTGGTATATTCCATAAAATATTGCTTTAAACATTTACACCATGATCAAAATTCCTTTGGTGGCTTTTAATCAAAATGAAGCACACTATTATGTAACATATAAAGTACTCTTAAATGTTACTAGAAAAGTATTTTTGTTACAGTTATGGCACCTATATATACACAAAACGTGAAACCAGGTGCCAACAAAATCCTTTTAATCTTTTAACAAAATAACTTCTGCTTCACAATATCAAGACTTTAATTCTCCTATAAAACTTTTTACAGTGGTTATAGCACAAAGAACAACGGCATAACTGTAAAAACAACCAAACTTTACTAGAGGAATCATACAAATACTGCAATGAAAAAAAATCAAACAACAGTTACTCCAATGCAAAAAAAAGGGGGGGCTGCTAGACTCAATCTTAGAAGA
Organism: Callorhinus ursinus; assembly: GCF_003265705.2. Classification (NCBI taxonomy): domain Eukaryota; kingdom Metazoa; phylum Chordata; class Mammalia; order Carnivora; family Otariidae; genus Callorhinus; species Callorhinus ursinus. Next base: position 43,626,256 of record NW_027397075.1, read on the forward strand.
GTAAACACAAACACACTATCCCCCAAACTCCTAAACAAAAAGTCCACAAACAACTCAGCAGAAGTAGAACAAAGATGCTCGTGGGTTCACCACAGCAAGCACACCTGACCTGGTGCAGTCCTGGCATACATGGGAGGTCTCACTGAGAAACCTTGCTCTAAAAAAGTCATCAGAGTTTAAAATGTATGGAACATAAAGGAAACAAACAGATGCCAATATTTATGTTGCATAATTGATTAGCCAGCTTTTGACATTGCTTCTTCCTAATAACCGCCAACAAAGGGCTCTTGTTCTAAACTAAGTGTCCATCAACTAAGAGAGCCTGCCTTCAGGAGTATACCAGTCATCTCTGCAGCCCATGAACACAGCACGGAGGGTCTTTTTAACTATGCATTCATGAGTACACACAGACACCAAACCAAACTTTTGGCTTTCTGTCACAAGAACTACATCTTACAAAGGAACCTCTTTTAACCAATATCTTCTTGTCCAATCTCAAAGTCATTCTGCACAAAGCAGCAAAAACAAAACAGCAAAAAGAGTTAAGAGGGAGAACTGGAAGGAAAGACACATATGCCATTTGCAAACCCTTACGCTTTGTGAAAGATGATCCAAGAAACCATCTCTTTTCTTTCTAATCCAAAAGTCTTTGTGCTGGCTCAATCTCAGAAGTCATGGAAATAGCACACAAATGCTTCGCTGCTCTGAAGATACATTCTACTGTCTCGCTGAGAGAAAGCAGCTGGCCAATATATCATCAGGCCATGTAGTGGTGATTATCTCTCTCCATATAGTCTGTCTACAAGAAATTCAATTCTTTTTTAAATCTCTAGACTTAACTGGAAATTTCGCAGATTATACAATTCAGAAACTAGAAGATTATGATGAAGAGTCTTTCTCGTCTTCATTTTTCTGACAATAGCAGGGTCAATCTGATACTGTCTTTCCTGAAACACTATCAGTGTTACTGGCTTGTTCTTCAATGGTTTCCTTCATCTGGATCTAGCTGCTATTCGAAACAACTTGTATCTGAATTCCCCGTTGAACATGAATGTGTCCCCATCTTCCTCCTTTTGGGACTTTTAACCAGGATTTGTGCTTTGCTACAGGCCAGGGACTGTAATATTCTTTGCAGTTCACTGTCCTCTATTCTCGTGGCCATTTTTATTTCTTCAAAACTGAAAGTACGCCTTTCACTGAACATGAGAAACACCAGTATCTGGAAGATGGAAACCTGGAACTCCTTTCCTTCCTTAAACTTGCTTTTCAAACAGCATTCCCCAATATAGTTTGCCACCGAAGTTTTCTACCACTGTGCTTTCTGAGATAAAATGTCTTAAACACCTCCTGAAGTTTAACCATTTCTAGAGTTAAATGCACTTCCATAGGTATGTATGTCTGCCAGTATCCCATAAGTCTATTCACTGTTAGATCTACAGAGCCTGGGTCACTTTGATTCTGCATATACTGCTTGAAATGAACTATGATGTCCTTGGAGAGCTTCACGTCCTTGAACATGCCTTCCAGCTTGCTGGTGAAAGCAGCACCACATTCATGCTTTAGTTTTGACAACATAGATTTTTCAGCATCTACTGAGGCACTTTTTTCAATGAGGAGTCATTTTGCCAAATCTTTTTTATAAAAGGCTTCAAAAGAAATCTATACTGTGAATGAACCTGAATATTATCATAAACTTGTCGAGAATCCTCTCCAGGTCTTCATCTATTACTTCTTTATTACTTGCTCTTGATTTTGAATCAACATGCTTTACCATCAATTCTGCGGGCTTATCTGGCCTCTTGTCGATAAATGTTTCAAAGGCTTCCTTCATCAAGTTGATGAACTTCTTGTTCCTCTTAGAGCACACTTCTATCACATGGTCCACACGATCCTTAAAATCTAGCAGGCCCTGTATCATAGCTTTGTCTTTTTCAGGACTGATAACAATTGTTGTCCCAAAAGTTTTGATGGGGTTGCTCCAGCGCTGCACCAGAATCTGTTGGCCATGCTTCACGTGGATGAACAGTTGGTATATCTGAGCGAGGTCGGCACTCTGTTCTCATCAAGGACGTGGTCAAGCCCTTTCTACAGAATTGCTGTTCAATGTTCTCCTAATAATTGTTTCTCTACATAAGCAATCAGTGATTTCTGTGTGCTGTGGTCTAAATACGTGATTACTCAGTCTCCCTCTTCCTCTAAACGCCTACTTACACGGTTAAGATATTCTGGCCTTCTGCAGCATATAAACAATTAGTTTCTTCCAAAAATTTCAGTTCAAATGAATCTTTATATACCTGAAGGTCAGAGAACATACTCAGGAGACTTTTCAAAAAACTTCAATAAACTTCGCTGCTTCGTTCAGTTAATAGCAGAATTCCATCAATATTTTTACTCTGAACCATTTTTATCACTAATGATATGGTTTCTAAAAAGTTCCAATCCCATATCCCAGATAGAAGGAAGCATGGAATTCTGAAGTCCATAAGTGCAAAGCAAAAACAGGAAAATACTTCTGATCATGATCATTTGTCTGCAATGATCTTGCCAGCATGTGTTAATTTTCTTTAAAAATAAAACACTATCTGGTGAGTCTTCTCTAAACTGAAGGATCTGTGCTTGGACATGATCCTCACAGAGCTGGCACAGCTGTTTGTAGTGTGTTGAGGAAACTTTGTGAGAACAGATTGTCAACAGCTTGGTACTTTTTCCAGGTTCTGATGGAGATACTACTTGTAGGGCTTTCACTGCCTCAAGAAGCTTCTGCCAGGTGTCCTGAATGTAGTTATCAGCCAATTTAGGTCTGTCTCAGAAATTCTGGATCACTAATTTCTTGGAGCCACTGCTACCCCCAGGTTTGGAGGTGATGGTGGCCACTGTGAGGGACAAGGACGTGGTGAGGCCGTGGGTGTTCCCAACGAGCACTGAGTGGTTGGCCTTCCTGGGGATCTTGTCAGCCACTGTTGCAGCCAGGAAGCAGTGGCAGACTGCCCCAACCCACCCTGACTGGCCGCCCAACTACCAATGCCCAACAGCTCTGGCAATTCTTAAAATAAGACAACAATGAAGTCTGCCATACTGACTGATTCTTCCTTTCACAAATGATTTCTCTGTAGCATGTGATGCTACTTGACAGCATTTTACCTGCAGGAGAACATCTTTCAAAACTGGAGTCAGTCCTCCCAAATTCTGTCACTGTTTTATCAACTATGTTTATGTAATATTCTAAATCTTTTGTTGTCATTTCAACAATCTTCACAGCATCTTCACCAGGAGTAGATTCTGTCTCAAGAAACCACTGTCTTTGCTCATCCATAGGAAGTAACACCTCATCCGTTAAAGTTTTATCATGAAATTGAAGCAATTCAAATAATAATGAAAATATTTGAAATATCACAAGAATTATCAAAATGTGACACAAAGATATGAAGTGAGCAAATGCTGTTGGAAAAAATAGTGCCAATAAACGTGCTTAATGCAGGGTTGCCACAAATCTTCAGTTTGTAAAAAATGCAGTATCTGTGAAGCTCAATAAAGTAAAGTGCAATAAAATGAGGTAAGCCTGTAGTTTAGAATATTTCCTCAACTTTTGTGTTACTAACAATAACAGGCAATGTATATAACAAACTTTTTTTAAAAAATGATTTTATTTTTTTTATTTTTTTAAAGATTTTATTTATTTACTTGAGAGAGAGAGAGAGAGCAGGGTCAGAGGGAGAAGCAGACTCCCCGCTGAGCAGGGAGTCCGATGTGGGACTCGATCCTGGGACTCCAGGATCATGACCTGAGCCGAAGGCAGTCGCTTAACCAACTGAGCCACCCAGGCGCCCAAAAAGATTTTATTTTAGAGAGAGAGAGAGAGAGAGAGAGAATGTGCACACGCACACATGTGTGCATGTAAGGAGGAACGGGGGAGAGGGAGAGAGAATCCCAAGCAGACTCCACCCTAAGCAGAGAATCTGAGGTGGGGCTCGATCTCATGACCCCAAAATCAAAACCTGAGCTGAAACCAAGAGTCAGAGGCTTAACTGACTGTGCCTCCCAGGTGCCCCCAGACACACAAACTTTTAAGTTTAATCTGCTTTATTGATATTTTCTCCATCATTGATATTTTCTCCATCACTTTCTTAAATCTAGATACCCAACAAAACAATAAATCAAGCTCTGGTTTGTGCTATTTACCAGTTTCTGTGGTATGAATACCATCATGACACATTTCAAGCTACCAATGAAAACACACTGAACACAGACCTGAGAAGAGATATGCAATAGCACATCATTATATGGTATTTCACCACACAGCTATAAGAGACATATATAATGTACAGGGTAGCAAAATAGCTAGGAAGTGATGAGTTTTCAGCATTTATACTTTGCTTTTTTTTTTAATTTTATTTATTCATTTTAGTGAGAGAAAGCACATGAGCAGGGGGAGGAGCAGGGGGGAGGAAAGAGGGGGAAAGAATCTCATGCAGACTCCACACTAAGCCTGTGGGGCTCCATCTTATGAACCTGAGATCATGACCTGAGCCGAAACCAACAGCTGGGCACTTAAAACGAATGAGCCACCCAGATGCCCCTACTGCCTTTGTTTTTAACATAATTTAATTATAAAGTTTGTGTAATTTAATTTTTAATAATGGCTGTGTTTAACAGCTCATAAGATATCTAAAATTTTACAATCAGCTCTTATGGGGGGGTACAAGCCAGCTCCAGTACACCATTGAGTGGATATTATATAAATGTTTCACAAACAAGGGAACTAAAACTTAGCAGTGATTTGTTTAGGATCACATAGTTGGTAAATGGTAACACTGTGATTCAAGCTGGGGTATGACAGACTCTAAATCTCTGCTATATCATATCAGGTTATCAAAGATATAATTTATACCAAACTGTAAAATTAAAAGTCAGGGCGCCTGGGTGGCTCAGTTGGTTAAGCAACTGCCTTCGGCTCAGGTCATGATCCTGGAGTCCCGGGATCGAGTCCCACATCGGGCTCCCTGCTCAGCGGGGAGTCTGCTTCTCCCTCTGACCCTCTTCCCTCTTGTGCTGTCTCTTTCTCTCTCTCTCAAATAAATAAATAAAATCTTAAAAAATAAAAAAATAAAAAAATTAAATTAAATTAAATTAAAAGTCATATAAGGATGTTTTTCTTTGCAAATATTTGAGTGTATACCTGTTTTTGTTGTCCTGATTTCAAAGAAAAGACACTCTTCTTATGTTGCTTTTCTTTTATCCATTTTTTGCACCCTATCACCCGAGAAATTCCTTGGTAGTGGTGGCAGTAACAATGGTAACAAGAGGGACCTGCAGAACCCAAAACACTGAAAGAAGGAAGGACTCGTTTCTCTCTCTGCCCTTCCACTGCTTCGCCTCAGACACTGGCAAAGTCACAAGACTTGCTCAGCAACATGGGATAAATAAAGCCTTAGTTATCTGACCAGAGAACCAAAAAGAGGAACTCCAAAAAACTAGAAAGTACCAAGGACAACACACAGAGAAAAGACCTTGGGAAAGCAAGCCCATAAAGTTATTTATGAATTCCTGGGATCACCTGCAAGCTGCATATGTGAAAATCTGAGCCTAAACCTCATACCATAAACATTGAGAAGTGTACAGATACCAGGCTGCCACTGGTTGACAATACACACAGGACATATTTGAGGAGCACAACAAAGGCTTTGAAAAAGGCACAAACATAAAAATCACAAACCACAGAAGGTGAAGTTCATACTTGTGTCAACTTGAACAAATTAGTCTTCTGTATAGAAAAACATTCAAAAACAAAAACAAATCAAAACAAAAAAACATACACAAAATAAAAACAAAAAAGAAAAACATTCTATACAGGATATAAGCAAGACCTTAGATCTCATATCATAATATTCAAAATGCCCAAGACACAATCCAAAATTCCCTGGCATACAAATACCCAGGAAAATCTCAACATGCATGAGAAAGACAACAGACACCAACTTCAAGATAACACAGATGTTGGAATTACGTTACAAAAACTATTATAAAAATGCTTCACTGAATAAAGGCAAATATTCTTGAGAGGAAGGGAAAGACAGAAAGCTCCAGCAAACAAACACACACAAGATAAAAAGAAAAATCAAATCAAAAGTTTAGAAGTAAAAAAGCAGCAAAAGAAATAAAACTTCACTGAAGGGGTCCAACAAGAGAGATGTCAGAGGAAAAAGTCAGTACACCTGAAGACAGATCAATAGAAATTATCCAATCTCAACCATAGAGAAAAGTAAAATGGGAGGAAGGATGAAAGAGCTTCCTACCTTTGACCTCCATGAAGGGGAGAGGCTGGGGGGTGGCCAAGGGTTTAATCAACCATGATAATGCAACCTCCAAAAAAAATCCCAAATGAAGGGGTTCCAAGAGCTTCAGGTCGGTGAATGCATCCATATGCCAGGAGGGTAGTGCACTCCAACTCCATGGTAACAGAAGCTCCTGTGCTTGGGATGTTTCCAGACCTTGCTCTTTGTACCTCTTCATCTGGCTCTTCCTTGTTCATCTGTATCCTTTATAGTACCCTTTGTAATTAAATGGTAATAAATACAGTATTTTCCTGAGTTTTGTGAGCAGTTATACCAAATTACTGAACCTGAGGAGGGGGTTTTGGGAACCCTAATTTGTAGCCAAGTCAGACAGAAGTATGGGGACCCTGGGGACCCACTACTTGCTATTGGCATCTGCATTTGAAGGCAGTCTTGTAAGATTAAGAACTTAGTGTATGGGTTTTGTACTAACTCTAGGTAGAATTAGAAGTGCAGGGCGCCTGGGTGGCTCAGTTGGTTGAGCGACTGCCTTCGGCTCAGGTCATGATCCTGGAGTCCCGGGATCGAGTCCCACGTCGGGCTCCCTGCTCAGCAGGGAGTCTGCTTCTCCCTCTGACCCTCCCCCCTCTCATGTGCTCTCTCTCTCTCTCTCTCTCTCTCAAATAAATAAATAAAATCTTAAAAAAAAAAGAATTAGAAGTGCATTAAATTGTAGAAAAGCAGTTGGTATCCACAGAGAATTAGAGAATTGCTTGGTGTGGGAAACCCACACAGTTAGTGTCAGAAGTGTTTTGAGCAGAGAAAACTATTTTCTTTTAACCTCAAATGAGATCTGAAGAAATACATGCCCATACAGATCACAATCAAACTGCAAAAACTAAAACTCTTTAAAGTAACCAGAGAAAAACAACTCATTAGTTATTAAAGAACAACAATTTGAATAACTGGATTTCTTATCAGAAATCAAGGAGGCCAATTCATAGTTTTCTTTTTTTTTAAAGATTTTATTTATTTATTTCAGAGAGAGAGAGAGAGCACAAGCGGGGGGAAGGGGGGCAGAGGGAGAGGCAGGTTCCCCACTGAGCAGGGAGCCAGATACAGAGCTTGATCCCAGGACCCTGGGATCATGACCCAAGCCAAAGGCAGACACCTAACCAACTGAGCACCCAGGTGCCCCAGTGAATTCGTATTTTTCAAGAACACCAAAAAAAGATCAACCCAGAATACATATCCAGTGAATATATCCTTCAGGAATGAAGGTGAAACAAAGGTAATCTCAATGGAAGAAAATCCAAGGGAATTTGTTCCCAGGAGACTACTCTTAAAAAAAAAAAAAAGCTAAAGGAAATTTTTTCAGATAGAAGAGAAATAATGTCAATAGAAACCAAGAACCTGGGCGCCTGGGTGGCTCAGTTGGTTAAGCGACTGCCTTCAGCTCAGGTCATGATCCTGGAGTCCTGGGATCGAGTCCCGCATCGGGTTCCCCGCTTGGCGGGGAGTCTGCTTCTCCCTCTGACCCTCCCCTCTCTCATGTGCTCTCTCTCTCTTTCTCTCATTCTCTCCCTCAAATAAATAAATAAAATCTTAAAAAAAGATTTTAGAGAACCTCAGCAATTAAGAAAAAGCAACAGAAGTGATAAATATTTAGGTACATGTAATGAACTATTCTTCCACTGAGTTCTTCAAAATGTTTGACAGTCAAAAAAAATTATGACCTTTTCTAACAGGTTTTCATTGTATGCTGATGTAATACATAAGACAACTACAGCATAAAGGGGAAAGGGAAAAGAGACCTATTTGGTGTTAAGGTTTCTACACTCCAAATAAAATTGTAAAATACTGATTTTAAATTGTGAAAGGTAAAGTATATATATTGTAATCCCTACAGCAATGATTTTTAAAAACCAAAACTACAGAAATAGAAATGGTCAAAAATATAATAAAACAGAATTCTAAATATATTCAAATAATTTGCCTCCTCAAAAAAAAAAGGGGGGAAAGAGAAAAAGGGATGAAAAACATGGAGAAAAATAAAAAATCAAATAATAAAGAGATCTAATTCCAAACAACAATGATCACATTAAATATAAATGACCTATCTAAAACACCAATTAAAAGACAAGACTGTCACAATAAATTTTAAAAAATTATCCAACTATATTCTGTGTCTACAAGAAACACCTTACACATGATGATATAAATAGTTTTAAAGTAAAAGGATAGAAAAATACATACCATGCAAGTACCATACTTCCTGATTAAAAGGAAGATCAAGTCACTATATTAATATCAAAGTAGACTTCAGACCCAAGAAAATTACCAGGTATGAAATTCATCACAGTATGAAACAAGCCAATTCATCAAGAATTCATAAATTCCTAAATGTGTACGTATCTAATAATAAGAGTTTCAAAATACATGAAGCCAAAATTTACAAAACCAAAAGGAGAAATAGACAAATCCACAATTATAGTTGGAGGCTTCAACATATCTCCTTCAGTAATCAGTAAAATGAGCAGGCAGAAAATTAACAAGAACATACAGAAACTGAACAATAGCATCAACCAACTGGATCTGGCATTTCAAGAACACTCCACCCAACATCATTTAATTCTTTTCAAAATGTACACAGAACATTCACCAGGATAGACCCTATCCTATGTCATAAAATAAGCTTTAGAAAATTTAGAAGAATTGAAATTATATAAAGTATGTTCCTCTAAAGCATAAAAGAATTAGAAATTAATAATAAAAAGATAGCAACAAAATCTCCAAACACACAGAAATCAAGCTCACTTCTAAATAACCCACAAGTGTAAAAGGAATCAATGGAAATAAAAATATTTTGAACTGAATGAAAATGAAAATACAACATACCAAATTTGAGAGATACAGCAAAGGAGTATCTAGAGGGAAATTTATGGTATAAAATGTTTATACGGGAAAAGAAGAAAGGTCTTAAATCAATAATGTAAACTTTCACATTAAGAAACTAAAAAAATGAACAAAATAAATTCAAGGCAATCAAAATAATGGAAAAAACAACAGAAATCGCTCAAATTGAAAAAAAACTCAATAATCAGTGAAATTAAAAGCTAGCTCTTTATAAATAAATAAACTGATTTTTTTAAAAGTCAAGCAAAACTAACAGAGAAAAAAGAAGATACAAATGACCAGCATTTAATATGAAATAGGGGATATAACTACATCCCCCAGACATTAAAAAGATAATAGAGAAATAGTACAAACAATTCTATGCACATAAATTCAACACCTTAGATGAAATGGACCAATTCCTGGAAAACGACAAAATGCCAAAATTCACACCAAATGAAATAGATAACCTAAGGAGTCTTATAACTGCTAAAGAAATTGGATAATCACAAAAACAATTCTCTTCCAAAAACAAAATCTCTATACCCAAATGGTTTCAATGGTGGATTCTACAGAATATTTAATGAAGAATACCAAACTATGAGATCTCTTCCAAAAAAACAGAACACTTCCCAACTCATTTTAGGATAATGATGTTAACCTGATACCAAAACCAGACAGACGGCACAGGCAGAGATAACTAGACTAACATCCTTCTTGGATAGAAATTTTTAAAATCCTCAACAAACTATTAGATAATTTAATCCAGCAATATACAGAAACAATAATACAGCACAACTAAGTGGGGTAGATCTCAGGAATGTAAAAATAACGCAATCTTCGAAAATCAAGCAAAGTAGTCCACCCTATTAACAGTAAAAAATATATATATAAACCAAACGATCATATCATCTCCATGCAGAAAAGGCATCTAATAAAATTCCATGTCCTTCAACAGTAAAACCATTTAGCAAACTAGAAATAGAAGGAAATTTCCACAATCTGATAAAAAGGCATCTCTGGGGGTAAAATATCAGCTAACAATATAGTTAATGGTGAAGACTAGGATGAGAATAAGGAAAAAGGATGGCCACTCTCACCATACCTATACAACATCATACTGGAAGTGCTGGTCAGTGCAATAATTTAAGAAAAAGAAAGAAAAGGCATACAGATTGGAAAGGAAGACATAAAACTGCCCCTATCCTCAGATAATATACGTAGACAATCCCAAGGAATTTACTAAGAACCCCTAAAACTCATGAGTGAGTTTTCAGTCACAGGATACAAGGTCAACACACTAAAAAAAAAAAAAAAATCAATCATATTTTTATACACCAGCAATGAACAACTGGCAAATTAAATTTAAAAACCAACACCAGTGGCTCAGTACGTTGAGTTTCAGACTCTTGATTTCAACTGGGATCATGATCTCAGGGTCATGAGATTGAGCCCCATGTCGCTCCACACTCAGCAGGGCATCTGCCTGAGATTTTCTCCCTCGCCTTCTCCCTGTCATGCTCTCTCTCTCTCTAAAAGAAATAAATAAATCTTAAAAAAAAAAAAAGAAAACCAACACCATTTACAATACCTTTAACAAAAGGAAACAATCAGGTATAAATTTATAAAAATATGTATAGGATCGGGGCGCCTGGGTGGCTCAGTTGTTAAGCGGCTGCCTTCAGCTCAGGTCATGATTCTGGAGTCCTGGGATCGAGCCCCGCATCAGGCTCCCTGCTCAGCGGGGAGCCTGCTTCTCCCTCTCCCACTCCCCCTGCTTGTATTCTTGTTCTTGCTGTCTCTGTCTCTGTCGAATAAATAAATAAAATCTTTAAAAAAAATATGTATAGGATCTCTACCTTGAAACCTATAAACCATTAATAATATAAAAGAAGACCTAATGGAGAGACTTACCACAGGTTATGGACTGAAGACTAAACAGTAAAGAAGTCAACTCTCCCTAAATTGATGCACATATTTAACATACTTCCAATCATTATGCCAGGAGGATTTTTTTTGTACATACAGATAAACTCAGTCTAAAATTCATATTGAAAGGTGAAAGAACTAGAAAAACCATTAAATTTCTGAAGAACAAGAAAGTCAGAGAAATCACAGTTTCTGGTTGCACACTATGATACTGGCAAAAGGATGGACAGAAAGAGAGAACAGTGAAAAAGAATGGAGTCCAGAAATAGACCCCCCAAAATTTGGCAAATTAACCCTTGACAAAGGGCAAAGGCAATTCAAAAGAGAAAGAAGAGTCTTCCCCCCAAATCATATTAGAACAAGTGAACAACCCATATGTAAGAAAATGAACTGGCCTAAACTTCACACCTTCTATAAAAATTAACTCAAATGAGATAACAGAACTAAATGTAAAACTGTAAAACTTTTAGAAGAGAATAGAGGAGAAAATCTTTGTGACCAGAGGTTAGGCAAAGAGATCTTAGGGATGATACCAAAACGATAAAACTGAAAAACAGGACTTAATCAAAATTCAAAACTTTGTTGTGCAAAGGACATTGTTAAAAGAATGAAAAGACGGGACATCTGGGTGGCTCAGTCAGTTAAGCATCTGCCTTTGGCTCAGGTCATTAACCCTAACCCAGAGTCGTCCTGGGATCGAACACCACACTGGGCTCCCTGCTCAGAAGGGAATCTACTTTTCTCTCTCTCCCTCTGCCCCTACACCCCTGCTCATTCTCTCTCTCTTGCTCACTCTCTCTCTCTCTCTCACAAATAAATAAGTAAAATCTTAAAAAATAAAATAAAATAAATAAAAGAATGAAAAGGCAAGCTACAGACTGGGAGAAAATATTTGCAGTACACATAATTAACAAAGGACCTGTATCCAGAATACTTTCAACACTCAATAGGAAGAATATGGACAACACAAATAAAAAATGGACAAACAACTAGCAAACAGAAATGGCAAGTGAAAAGACACTCAACACCATTAGCCACTAGAGAAATGCAAAACAAAACCACAGTGATGAAAATGTTCTAAACTTAAGATTGTGGTGATGCTTGCACTACTCTGAATATACTAAAAACATCTAAATTGTATACTTTGAGTAATTTTATGTTATGTAAATTATAAGAAAGACTCTAAAAAACAGAACTACAATGAGATACCATTTACACACATATTAGAATGGTTAAAATAAAAAATTCTGTATCAAGCATTGGCAAGGATACAGAACAACTGGAACTCACATGTTGCCAATGGAAATGCAAAATGAAACAGCCACTCTGGAGAACACTTTGGCAGTTTCTTATAAAGTTAAACACAGACTTACCAAATGACCCAGCAATCCCACTCCTGAGTATCTAGAGAAATAAAAAACTTACATTCACACAAAAACCTGTAATAAAAGGAATGGATTATTGATACAGGTAACAAGTTTCATACTTACACAGTATGAAAGAAGCAAGTATCCAAAAGTTACATACATATTATTCTACTTATCAGACACTCTCAAAAGGACAAAACTATATGATGGGAAATGGGGGCTATATGTAGGAGGAGAGTGTGACTGCACAGGGATAGCTAAAGGATTTGGGGGTGATAGAACTATTCTCTACCCTGATTGTGGTGGTGACTACACATATTGTACATATGTTAAAATTCACAGAACTGCACACCCCCAAAAAGTAAAACTAACTGTATATTATCTTAAAAAATAAAATTTAAAATGTCAAGCAGGGACACCTGGGTGGCTCAGTTGGTTAAGCGTCTGCCTTCGGCTCAGGTCATGATCCCAAGGTTCTGGGATCGAGTCCTGTACCAGGCTCCTTGCTCAGTGGGAAGAGCCTGCTTCTCCCTCTGCCTGCCACTCCCCCTGCTTGTATGCACTCTCTCTCTCTTTCTGATAATAAATTTAAAAAAAAAATCAAATGTTAAGCAATCAAATAACCATATCAATTTATATTATCATTATTGCAAGAGGCCATTTCCCAGCAAAGGAGAGACATGAAACAAAAAGGAAGAAAATAGGGTGCCTGGGTGGCTCAGTTGGTTAAGTGACTGCCTTCGGCTCAGGTCATGATCCTGGAGTCCCCGGATCGAGTCCCGCATCGGGTTCCCTGCTCGGCAGGGAGTCTATTTCTCCCTCTGACCCTCTTCCCTCTCGTGCTCTCTATCTCTCATTCTCTCTCTCTCAAATAAATAAATAAAATCTTTAAAAAAAAAAAATCACTTTAAAAAAAAAAAAAAGGAAGAAAATAATTTTTGCCAAATCCTTTGTTTTAAAAAAATGCCATTTCAGGTAATATATAACCTGAATTTTCTCCAGTCTTACCAGCCTCTAGGTGTATTAGTGCTAACTCCAATGTTTACAACCTATTGTCCTTACTTGGAAAGTATCTCATATCTCCCTTTGGTCTCCACTCCCCCCACTCCCACCCCGGTTATTCGTAAGAGGTGTTCTTATGTTCTTCACATCCTGTTCCTATTTTCTTATAAAGTCACTTAAGGGAACTACTTCACCACTGCTACTGCTGATCTTCCAAACCTGCAAATCCTTAAAAGATTCCTTTAGTCGTCAATATATAAGAGACATGCTAGGTTTCCTAAAAAGATGAGAAGAATGCCCTCTTACTGTAATTGTTTCAGGTCCCTTGAATGCGCCATGCTCAACTCTAGATTCTGGTACATGCTCTTTCCTCAACTTGAAAAACTTCCCCATCTTTTTCCTAGCTCATTTATCCTCCAAATGTCAGCCAAAACATTAATACCTTAACACAACATTCTCTGACCCTCCCAGATTATGTTAAATTCCCTCGTCATATTATTTTATAGCACTGTGTATTTCTTTTTCACAACGCTTACATACATTTAATTACTTATTTAAAATCACTGCTGGGTTACAGACTCCATGAGGACAGGGCAAGTGTCTATTTTGTTCATTGCCATGACTAGTATATGGTAGTCACACAAGACTGACTGGCTACTGTATACCTTCAGAGGTAATGATCTCTCTATCCCTGGAGGTGTGAAAAGAAGACTGTGTGACCATCTCAATAATAATGTAGAAGGGATTCATGCAATGGATGGGGGCTGAAACTAGAAGACCTTCAAAATCCTCTGAAACACCTTACTATAGTGTGAATTACAAAATTTCACATAATTAGAATACAATGGAACATATACTAAAACTATTCTGAACATAATTTATTCCTTACTATCTTATTTATAAGTCAATTTTTAAAACTAGTGCCTCAGTTATTAAGAGTGAAGACAATATAAATTAATGTAACTAATCATCATTATATTGTAGATGAAGGAAATCATTAAGAGGGAGTTCAAGTTAAGAGAATGTCAGCTGATCTGCCCTCACCCTTTGATCAATCAATAAAAATATTTAATGACTATACAAATCAAAGACTTCAAGTTCTGGTGAGACATGGTATTAGGACTAATGTACCTAAAGATGTTTGAAATAAAAATTTTGAACAATATTTAAAAATTTAAAGGACAAAGCTCAATCTTCTCTTCCCAACTGACTTAACAGATGTTGCCTGTTTTTGTTTTGAATACATATCATCTCATAGAATTAATTATTTAGCTAATATTTTCTTTCTCATGAAATCTGGTGTTAATTGGAAATCAATTTTTCTTAAGTCTAAACAAGTTAAATGTTTAGAGAGAGCCATAATGTAATACCCAAATCTGTTTAAAATCATTTAAAAAGACACTATTTGATCAGTTTTCAAACAGACTTGGACTACCAAATACAGAACATTCTGTCTGACAATATGTATTTCTGAATTCAAGTGGGATTTTGCAATTCAATGGGCATTATTCAATGAAGTCACATTAAAAACATATTAAAGATCAAATCTCCCTTATGAGTAGTAAAGAGAACTAAATTGCACCTCTGTCATTCCTCACTGGCTCATTTCAGACAAGGATCTCAAGATCCTTAACTAATTACATCTGCAAAGACCAAATAAATAAATAAAAGTTACAAATTTCCAATAAAGGTCACATTCTAAGGTTAATCTTTTTGGGCTTCAACTTCCTTTTTTTTTTTTAAGATTTTATTTATTTATGTGACAGAGAGAGACACAGCGAGAGAGAAAAAAGCAGGGGGAGTGGGAGAGGGAGAAGCAGGCTGCCTGCTGAGCAGGGAGCCGGATGCGGGGCTCAATCCCAGGACCCTGGGATCATGACCTGAGACGAAGGCAGACGCTTAATGACTGAGCCACCCAAGGCGCCCCTTCAACTTCCCTTCTAATACAGAGGCAGTGCTGATTAAATGTTTCTTTTTGCAAATCACCAATGACATCCTTATTGCTGCTAAGACAAATAGACCCTTTTCAATCCATATCTTCTGAGATCCCTCTACTGCATTTCACAATACTGACCGTTCATACTTCTTGACACCCTATCTTTCATCATGGTTTCCAAGATACTAATCTTCAGGGTTGGTTCTTCCAGCTAAAGTCTATTAAGGAAGACATCAAAATTTTTATCTCTGGCCCTATTAAGGAAGACATCAAAATTTTTATCTCTGGCCCAAATCACCACTTACTGAAATCTAGACTTGTACACCATGCTGAACATCTATTAGCTGTCCCAAGAAACCTTAAATTCAACTAATCCAAAACTAAATTTAGCAACTTAGAAGTGTGCTGATTAGGAAGAAAACCTCTGGAATCAAGATTACGCAACTTAAAATCCTAGCCTCACCTCTTTCTTATTAAATGTCAGACGAGGGAAAAGATACCCCAAATCTTTCTTTGACCGTTTCTCTCATCTATAAAATAGAAATAATAACTACACAGGTTATAGTTTATAATGCTGAATAAAATCAAGGTCTGAAATAGTCAATCCTTATTTCACCATGGAGGTTTAGTCTATACTAAGATGTGAGTTGTATGGCAATGGGTTTGTAGAACCAAAAAACTACAGTGCTTCTAAGAATCAAAGATGTATTTCCCACACCACCATGTTTTAACATTTCTGTTATCAATGAAATATACATCTTATAATCTTTTCCTGAAAAGCAGATACTACATTGATGACAACTGAGGAAATATTAAAGTAGATACTGCCTCTCAACATAATGATTATTTCATTCACTAATTAATGGCATCTTTATTTGGGGTTTAGCATATCAAGTGGTGTTTATTTTAGCTAAGTAGTGTTTCTCTAGTTAACATGCCACTTTAACTAGCAGCAGCATGTGTAAGAGAAACCATATTTTTTTAAGTTTCTTAAAGTGAATCTGTGATTTAATTATAAACTTCTTACTCAGGATTTTGCCAATCCCAGTTCCTAGCACCCACAAACCCTTACTTACCCTTCAAGGCATACTGCATTATAACTTTTTCAAGTCCCAGGCACTTTCGCCTTGGTAAACTGCTACCTCTATTTAAAAAATACTGAAAAATGGGGTGCCTGGGTGGCTCAGTTGGTTAAGCAACTGCCTTCGGCTCAGGTCATGATCCCACGGTCCTGGGATCGAGCCCCGCACCAGGCTCCCTGCTCAGTGGGAAGCCTGCTTCTCCCTCTCCCACTCCCCCTGCCTGTGTTACTTCTCTCACTGTCTCTCTCTCTCTCTGTCAATTAAATAAATAAACTCTTAAAAAAAAAGATTTAAAAAAATAAAATTAAAAAATTAAAAATATTGAAAATTACATTTTACAACTGCATTATTATAAAGATAAATATAATCCAGGTTCAGGTTGGGTTCATTATTACATATTCATTATTCTTATATTCACTTTTCTTCTGATTTTAAAATAAATTGAAATTGAAGGTTTTTTTCAGGCTTGTAAGAGAACTGTGGGCCCTTGGTACTGTGCTTACAGTGCCTAATGGATAAGTTAGCCCTGCTTCAAGACCCTGCTAAAATGTCAACTCTCTTTGATGTTCACTGATCTCTTCCCAAACTTTCTCAAGGCCAAATGTCACCTTCTCACTCTCACAGCTCTTGGTTCTCTTTTTCCTTGTAACATTTATCTCATTGAATTAGATAATTAAGAATCTTCTTCCTTGTAAGGACCATGATTTACTTATATTTTTTTGACCACCTCTCACCTCTAGGATTGGCACATGATTCTGGTTTTTTATTAAGCTATATGTATTCAGGAGAGAACACACTCTTCTTTCTATCTTTGTTTGTAGAAGGAAGGGTAAAATAGGAACTCTTAGAACAGAAAAGACTAATGAATACAAATGGTCACACACTATATCCAGATAGAAAAAGGTTTTTAACCATGTGATGTAAGATCATGAAATAGCCAAATGTCTCAAGGCAAGCTAACTACTACTGCTAGTAGATAAAGTATCAGGATGATCCTAAAAAGAGTTGCTAATTCAGTGAAATAAAGAATATAGAAAACTGAAGATGGCTTTGGATGACCAGGGCTTAATGGAATTAGAACAAAGAGAAGATTCCAGAAGGAGCTGTAGACAGGTAAGAGGAAGAAAGGAGACCATTTTACTATCAACATCTTTCTGAATGGGACTATATTATATCATCCAGTCTCTAAGCAGAGAGGAGTCAGTTCTCAAGAAGCAGGAGGTCTTAAAAAGGAATAAAATGAAAGTAGTTCCTGCCTACTGCAAGGAAGTAAAAGCAGTTCCTTATGTGATGTAAGATCATGAAATAGCCAAATGTCTCAAGGCAAGCTAACTACGACTCCTAGTATATAAGACAGAGAAGACAACTATCACATATAGGTTGACTGAAAGAATTTGGTGCCTTTGTAGCAAAATGGCCCCAGTATAATAATTGGAGTATTGACTCTCAGGTTACTTAATTAATAAAGCAATGGTTTTAGAGCTGAAAAATATGTGTATATGCTAATCTTCAGTTGTTTTAAGTTGTAAAGTTTTTGTTATATAGTATTACTGACAGTTACTTTATGACTTTATTATCATTTTGGAATTATATAATAGAAAAAGCTTCAATAATTTATGAATGCTTTAGATACTTACAGGATCTGACTCCCTAAAATCTCCTGTCAAATATAAAGCAAAAACTAAAAAAGGGAAGAGATGTTTATAATTTGTATGGTCTTTAAGAAGAACAACAAAAAAAAAGTCTAAAATTTTTCAGTGACAAAGCTATATATGGTTTACCAGGAACTCTTATCATTCCAAAACTGTGGAAAAACTCCTAATATTAGAGGACACATGCTGCACTAAAATATAAAATTAAAGAGAATGTTCTCCATCTACCCAACATGATTATTTTTTCTTTTAATATGAAGAGTGATGACAAAATGAAATATATTCACATTAGAGGTCTTGGGGGACATTTGATAATTCCACTGACCTGTGTAAACACAACACCTGTCCAAAACACACTACTCTATAAATAATCATAGCTCTTTGCATCCCCAAAATGGAAACATCATTTCAGGAGGAAAGCAAAGCAAGAGAGACAACTGTGTCAGGCTGAAAAACAGTGTGAACTCTATTTTGGGACCACTGTTCTGATAGTCAAGCATTTAACTTTCTTAGGCAGGATTTTTCAAAAGAATAGTCAAATCACAGGTTAATAACCATAAATTAACTTATCAGTTAAAAAAGAAAGTAATATTACATTTTTGTTAACTAGGTTACATTATACATCAGATCACTTATACCGCAGGCCAATTTGTCAACTAATTTCTTCAGTTTCATTTAGTCTTTTCTTAAAATGAGAGTTCTAAATAACATTAAAATGTATAAGTGAATGTATAAACTAATTTAAAATAACATTTTAATTTAAGGTCTAACTCTCTCCTTTACACATTTCTCTTTAAATGCTCATTGTAGGGGCGCCTGGGTGGCTCAGTCGTTAAGCGTCTGCCTTCAGCTCAGGTCATGATCCCAGGGTCCTGGGATGGAGCCCCGCATTGCTTCTCCCTCTCCCACTCCGCCTGCTTGTGCTCCCTCTCTCGCTGTCTCTCTGTCAAATAAATAAAATCTTTAAAAATAAATAAATAAATAAATGCTCATTGTATATAATAAAAATCTAAACTCTAATACTGTGTCTTAGAAAGACATATTTTATTTACATTGGGACAATGACTTTCAAACTATGACCCAGTGGCAAAATGACACTTCCAATTCCTGCTCAAACCCAAGATAGGCCTTTCCTTACCTCTCTCAAAGACTTATTTTGATACTATCCCAAGTGGCACTGCAAACCAATTACTAACAACTACCTAAGTCTACCGTCAGTCTGACAAACTCAACACTCTAAGACTTGTTGGATAAATGTCAACAAATGGTACCAAAAAGGAAAAATGGGAAGATAAATTTATCTAAACACTGAAATCTTATAACCTGGATTTTCTCTAGCGTCACCACAGAATGGAGGAATCTCCTTGTAAATTCTAATGACATCTAACCACCACATGCTCTGATTTTACTCTCTGATAAATTCTACCTTTTAAACGTTCTGATATGGATAGTATGACTGATTGACACACTCTATTAAGGACATAACTCCTGAAATTTACTGGCTGGTACAAAAAGGGACAACATTCTAAGTCTGTGGTTTTTAAACTTTAGAATCCTTTGAAGAGTTTGTTAAAAGATAGCTGACCAGGCCTATCCCTTGATTTAAGTAGGTCTGAGGTGAGGTCCAAAAATTTACACATCTAAGATTTATTTATTTTGAGAGAGAGAAAGAGCACACAGGCATGAGCAGGGGGAGAGGCAGAGGGAAAGAATGTCCAGCAGACTCCCTGCTGAGCACAGAGCCCCATAGGGCTCTAGTCTTAGATCCTGAGATCATGACCTGAGCAGAAACCAAGAGTCTGATGCTTAAATGACTGAGCCACCCAGATGTCCCCCAAAATTTACATATCTAACAAGTACCTAGGTGATATTGATGCTATTGGTCCAAAGAACACACTGTGAAAATCACTGTTCTAATAATGTTAAATTATAATATTCATTTTCACGTCCTACACACAAAATCATACCTCAGACTGCTTTAACCCATCAATTTATAAATGTTACTTTATGCTAACAGTTTTCAAATTTCTCTTACTGGATGATAATTACCATAATCTATTTCCTCCAGTATTTTATGTTGTACCTCTACTAAAAAAAAAAAAAAAAGAGGTTGTCATGTCACCTGTTTTAACACAATGGAACTTGAAAGTCTTCAAAAATTCTATCCTATGTCATTATATAATTATATTTCCCATTCCTCATTAATGAAATTTATTCTCTAAGACACTGTGCTTAGGTTTGGTTTAGATAACTAAGTTTTCCTTTTAATATTTCTTGAAAGATAATTTAATAAGCATTAGCATATTAAAAAAAAAAAAAAAGACAGCTCCTCTCCTATCTCCTAGCACTCTCTGCTCTCTTTTCTTCTGTCAGAACCACTTATCTTTTCATAAACCACTTTGGCTCTACTGATCTCTAAGAAATAAAATGTTAGAAAGATGCTTAAACACATCAATATTTATTAAATATCAAATTCAAACATTTTAATCCACCAGACAGAACCCTAAAATACCTCTCCAATCTTATCTTTCAGATTCTCTTATATGATCCCTTTTCTTGCAAATCTATCTGCCAACTTTCCATTAGATTTCATTCTTCTCAAGTGAAAAGCTCTATGTTCTCTTTCAATTAATATCACACTTAAAATCAGTTTGAACCAGGTATTACCTCACTTTTCCGATTGCATTCAATTCACTCCAATAGTTTTTTTTTTTTAATATTTTATTTATTTATTTGAGAGCGAGAAAGCGAGCATGTGAGAGAGAGAGCACGAGCGATGGAGAGGCAGGCTGCCCATCGAGCAGGGAGCCCGATGCGGGGCTCGATCCCGGGACCCCAGGATCATGACCTGAGCCAAAGGCAGACGCTCAACCGACTGAGCCACCCAGGCGCCCCCACTCCAATAGTTTTTTATCTGCTAACATACATTACACTTGAACTATACTGTTTTGTACCTTCATAAACTGCTTTTATCAGTCATTCACTGTGTATTTTAATGTTCAAAAATCTGTAAGATTCTTTGATTTTTTTTTATTCCTTCGTTTAAAGAAAACTATCCTATATAACTCAGCATGTAATAAATGCTTACTGAATACCACAACTTTGACAAATAAACAAGTTTACTAAATATCAGTGTGGAAAAGAATGTTAGTGCTTAGCAATATAATTGTAACTCCTCTTCTGCATGGCACACAAATAAACAATACTTTCCAGTTCCTCTGCAATTAGGTGGGGCCACATAACAGAGTTTTGGCCAGCAGAATGCAGATGGGAGTGATATATTCCACTTCTAGGCCAGGGCAATTAAAATCTCCCACACAATATCCCACCCTCTTTCAGTTTCTGTGGTGACCTTAAAGGTCACAGGTTGAAAATGACAGAACTACACGACAGAAGAAGGCTGAATCCTTAAATCACTTTCTGGAAGGTACATATCTAGGAGAATGTCCTGATCAGGCATAACCACATTGGACTCTGTGTGAATGAGAGTTAAACCTTTACTAAGTTAAGCCACAGAAACCTGGATTGATCTGTTACAAAACTGGCATTACTGATAACAATATGGCCAATAATGTTCAGGAAATTAAAGAAATCCTTTTTTTTGCAATTTCCCAGAGATTTAACTTAACTATACATTTGTCCTAAGTACAGTCTTAAGAGTATTAATGGCCTTTTTCACTCATTAATCAACATTACTATATTTACTATTATAACACACTATACAGTACAACGAAGTAAACGATACAGTCTGACACTTAAAATGTATTTGAAGGGCGCCTGGGTGGCTCAGTCGTTAAGCGTCTGCCTTCGGCTCAGGTCATGATCCCAGGGTCCTGGGATCGAGTCCCACATCGGGCTCCCCGCTCAGCGGTAAGCCTGCTTCTCCCTCTCCCACTCCCCCTGCTTGTGTTCCCTCTCTCACTGTGTCTCTCTCTGTCAAATAAATAAATAAAATCTTTAAAAAAAATGTATTTGAAAATGATTTCTTACACAGTATTTATTATTAGAGCGCTTAAAATATTTTACTCATATTGGAAGGAGGCAGAACTACACTATATCTGAACCCCCTCGTAAGGGCTCTTTATTTCTAAGACCTATGCAAAATAAATTTTTCAAATAAAAAGTGAGAAAAACAACTAATACTGTGACCAGAAAAGGTTGATTCCATTTAGTAAGAACAAGTGTTAATTTGTAAGCCACAATACCTGTGTCATCAGGTTCCATCATTCTGTCCTGATCCAAAATTAAATAGTAAGAACATTTTAATAGTCATCCAAGTACCACTATCTTGAAAATTATGTTGCACGCACATGCTCTCTCTCTCTCTCATACATACACAAACACACACACATACCATTTGCTACAGACAATCAAAAAATGATGTAGGAACAATTCCAACTGTGTATTCTGATTCAAACCATCAAAATCATTTAATTTCTTGGTTAAAGAAAAAAAACTTCTCTCAAAGGGAAAATAATTTTAAGTGTACGAACCACATGGAGTTAAAAAATTAAAATACAATTTAAGATTTATAAGTATCAGCAAGGACACCAGTAAGATTTCCTAACAGAGGATCTCACGTAAAGACCAAATTATTTTGACCAGGGTTACTTTTTACTCAGTAAGCGCATCTAGTCTTTAATTGAAAAGGAAAAAAAAAAATGTTTCCCCTAGTTTTCTGACTCTTTTTTTTTTTTGTGACAGCCCTCAGTTTTCCTGGCTTTGTAACTGATATTACCAAGATAAAATGTTCCTAACAAAAACATGCCTTTCTAAAGGTAAAGAAATTAAAAACTAACAGATCATCCCCACTACTAGAGGAAACTATAAAACTCTATTAAATATGTACAGCATGTCTAAAAATGGCCATCACCTCCCCAAACCTTTTCCCCCACAATCTATTACATAATACTTAAAACAGTTAAAAATTTTAATGAAAATCATTACATTAGTATTGGTGAGAAAATCCAGAATGTACTCAGGAAACTTTTTAAGTCTTACCATTAACTATAACCTAAGAAGCAGCCTTCTTCTGTTAATACATTCATTTTTGATAGAGGGTTAAGCTGTTCCCCTTAGTCCATATACGAACACTGTGTGTAACTCAAAGGGGAAAAAGTGATGACTAAATTACATTAGAAAAGAATTAAAGGGGGCGCTGGGTGACTCAGTTGTTAAGCCACTGCCTTCGGCTCAGGTCATGATCCCGGGATCCTGGGATCAAGCCCCGCATCGGGCTCCCTGCTCGGCAGAGTCTACTTCTCCCTCTCCCACTCCCCCTGCTTGTGTTCCTTCTCTTGCTGTGTCTCTCTCTGTCAAATAAATTTTAAAAAATCTTAAAAAAAAAAAAAAAGAATTAAAGAAACCTAAGAAACAATTCCTGACATGTCACCTAATACACTATGCACCATGAGGAAAGTGTTATAGTCACTGAGCTGGAAAAAAAAAATCTGTCCTATTCGAGTCTTAGTAAAAGCTGCAATGAGTCTTAGCAAAATACTTGATATGAAAAAGAGTAAATCTCTATGAGAAATACACCATTTTTTTCCTTCTTACACATAATATCCCTTCAGTTTCTCTGTTCTATAAAAAGGGATACTAATGATCAACAAGCATTTGAAAACAAAGGGTAATATTTCCTTCTTGTTTGTGTTATTTCATCAACGCATTTAGCCTTTTAAAGTGCCTGATGTGCTTAGCTAAGGAAATATGATAATCATAAAATGCTTATTTCTGTGCCATAATTTTAGCCTCATTATGTCAAAAGAGGATAAACCAAATTGAAACTATTAATAATTTCTGGAACATTTGTAAAAAAATATATATACAGCTCTTGGTCAAATCATGATGTGCTAGTATTATTTTTTTCTACTGCACATCAAAATAACAGAAAGATTAAAAGAGAAAATGTTTATTAAGTGTACTACTTAAAATAATCCTATCTGTTGGATAGGTATTACATTTTAGGAAACACTGCTCTAAAACATGTTAGACTATGTGACAGGAAAAACCACTTACCTGGATAGATAATGTTAAACTCACGATTTAAGAGGTTAAAAACAAGAAAAAAAGAATAAACAACACAAGCCTTGAAATTATCAGACTTGAGAAAGACCCTTTTATACTAGCATAATTCATATACAGTAATAGTCTTCATAAAATAAATCTTTGTTGGGCACATACTGTATACAAGCAGAATATATTGGGAAGAAGAGGTACAAACCTATTCTTCCTTTAATATCTTAAATAAAACAGGGGCGCCTGGGTGGTTCAGTCAGTTAAGTGTCGTCTGCCTTCGGCTCAGGTCGTGATCCCAGGATCCTGGGATCGAGTCCCACGTCTGGCTCCCTGCTCAGCGGACAACTTGCTTCTCCCTCTGCCTCCTACACCTCCCTCTGCTCATGCTCTCTCTATCTCTCTGTCTCAAATGAATAAATTAAAAAAATCTTTAAAAAAATCTTAAATAAAACATATACACAGATAACTACAATACAAATTAGAATTTGGTCAGTGCCGTAAGGGAAAAAGAAACACCTAGGAGTATTAGGAAAATATTACTTCTAAGAGCATTATAGAAGGTTTTAGGGAAAGCTGACATTAAATGAATCTATAAACTTGGACAAAATTCCTATTGGTAGATATCGGAAGACAGTTGCATTCCTTCTAGGAAGATGCAGCATAAACAAAAATCAACTCACTAAAAAAATGCTGAGTTTTCAAGAAACAGCAACTAATCGAGTTTAACTTTAGAGAATACTGAGAAGTATGCTAGGAAGTTAACCTGAGATAAACTCATCTGCAAGCCAAGTAAACAAGTATTAAGTGTTATCTGATACACAATAAAAAAGTTTTGAGCAGGAAAGTAACAAGATTAGATTTTGGAAGCATAATATGGTAGAGTTAGAAAATTCAATTAAGATACCACATTACATCACCCAAGACAGTGATTATTAAACAATCTGGTCTGCCCCAAAGTGCTGTTTATATGGATGGTATCTATGGATATAAACCATACTAAAAGTTAACACAGATATTTATATTATTTAGTTACTAACTCACTTAAAATGGTGATAGTTTTAACTAAAGTTAATGTGGTAATCATTCCACAAAATAAACAAATACCAAATCATTATACTGTATAACTAAAACAAATACAAAGTTACATGTCAATTATATCTTAATTAAAACAAGGAAAAATAATAGACCCATTAATGTGTTGACATAAATAACATGTTTTAAGAGAAATAATTATACTTTCCAAAACAAAAGAAATGTAGTGAGAAAATTAGCACTGTTCTTCATTTTTTCACATCTCTTCAATGCCTGACCTAACAGGAGACCACTGGATGTTCCTACCTGCTTCTGCATGCAGTCTGTTTCAGTATGTTGTGATTGAAGAAAATAAAGCCTCACACTAATACGTAGCTGGAAAAAGGAATGTATCTTAATATCCTTTACAGATAAATTGTGGATATTCTTTTCTGACACTACACCAAAACTCAACAAGAGGTAGCTTCTGAAAGGTTAGTTGCAATGCATAAGTATCTTTTTTCACACTGTTAACATTAAAACCCCTTTGTCTCTCCTATACTTTGAATGGATCAAGATCCATTCATTACTCTGTAAAATCATGTACTGGTCATTTGGAAAATATTAGTTCTCTGGGTCATACAGATGTTCCAAAAGTTGATACATTTTATTATAAAATGGCATTAGTTACTACTACTGCTGGTGTCAAAAGAAGTGTTAAGTATAGGAAGCTGTCAAGCTTACAGTGGCAGATGAAGGTTTTTAAAAATTCTAATTTTCATTTAAAATCTCAAATTTCTTATTGGTAACAAATACTGTCCGTTGTTTTTCTTGAAGTGATACTTACTGGACACGCAACTGTAGAAGAGCACTGGAGCTTAGGAAGAGGAAGAAAAACTACATCCCCTACTTACACCATAAGGAAATGACAACAACTTGCCTATCTTTATCACTTCAGATCCATGGGGGTAGGAACTCTTGGCTTTCAACCATCCACAAGATTTCCACTAATTCATACCATCCAACCACCAGACCTAAACTCAAAAGGCCCAACAAAGACAAGGGATTCCAACAGAGCAAATATCAAGTAGAATAATCAGAATACAGAACAAAAGAACACAAAATAATCAGAAGACCCAGTGAAAAAAAATACTGAAGGAGAGAGAAGAAACAATGAATAATAATCAGACAACTAAAGTAAATTTGAATATGGAACAAGAAATTTTTTCAATTTCTAAATCACCTAATTTCTTGATTAATGATTCAGTAGATATTCACCACTCAAACCCAAATTTATAGCCTCGAAGAAACAGAATACCTCTAAGCAAAGAGCAAAAAATATGACACAGAAAATGAGGAAAATGATAAGGGATTTGGAGACTATATCTAGGAAACCTAAAATACAAACAATATGCGTCTAAAGCAGAGGCGATTTAATAAGTTTAAACAAATAATCATATGTATTATTTTTAAAAATTATATAAAGACCTAGATGTGCAGACCAAAAGGACTCACTATTAATAAGAAAAACATCCCCTAGGGGCGCCTGGGTAGCTCAGTAGTTAACCGTCTGCCTTCGGCTCAGGTCATGATCCCAGGGTCCTGGGATCGAGCCCCCATCAGGCTCCCTGCTCAGCGGGAAGCCTGCTTCTCCCTCTCCCACTCCTCCTGCTTGTGTTCCCTCTCTCGCTGTGTCTCTCTCTGTCAAATAAATAAATAAAATCTTAAAAAAAAGAAAGAAAAACATCCCCTACATGGACCTACACTACAAAATTCCTGCTCTCTAGGTCAGGAGTTAATGGACCAAAAGATAAACAAAAGAAACCGACAAAAAAGACTTAAAGGTAATAAAAATGCAATTGTTAAATATAACTCAACAAATACATAAAAACAGATTCTTATAATTTCAAAGAGGAAATTTCAAAGTTATCTGGAAAGCAATTAAAAAGGAAAAGAAATTAATTCAGGCCAAACTATCAAGCCCAGACAATAGAAATAGAAGCTAAAATTAATCCAATAAAAAAACAAAAAAAAAGGGTGTTAGGGTGTTATATAAATCCAAAAGCATGATTAGGAAAAGAAAGAGCAAAACAGGTAAGCTAAAAAAGAAAGGATACATAACCACAGATAAAGGAGAGTTTAAAAGACATTAAAATGGATACCCCAGAGGCGCCTGGGTGGTTCAGTCAGTTACGCTCCCACTCTTGATTTCTGTTCAGGTCATGACCTCAGAATGATGAGATCAAGCCCCGCATTGGGCTCCACACTGGGCATGGAGCCTGCTTAAGATTCTCTCTCTTCCTCTCCCTCTGCCGCTCCCCAACCTACCCGCTCACACGTGCTCTCTCTATTTAAAAAAAAAAGTATACCCCAAGCAATAGTAGGGCAATATTTGTGAACTTTAAAATTATGAATCATTTGGGGCACCTGGGTGGCTCAGTCAGTTAAGCGTCCAACTCTTGATTTTGGCTCAGGTCATAATCTCAGGGTAATAAAATCAAGCCCCAAGTCAGATTAGGATTCTCTCTCTCCCTCTGTCCCCCCAGCGCCCCCTGCCCGCTCACACACTCTCTATCTTTCCCCCCAAGATAGATAGGTAATAAATTGGGCACCTGGGTGGTGCAGTTGGTTAAGCATCCAACTCTTGGTTTCAGCTCAGTCCTGATCTCAGAGTCAGGAGATTGAGCCCCAATGTTGGGCTCCAAGCTCAGCATGGAGTCTGCTTGAGATTCTCTCTCCCTCTCCGTTTGCCCCTCCCCCCTGCATGCTAAAATAAATGAATAAATCTTTTAAAAAATTATGAATAATTTTCCAGCAAAATATGAATCACCAAAATGACTCAATAATAAGTAGGAAATTTGAACAGTCAAATTACTATAGAAATAAATGAAATGACGACTATAAAGTACCATTCAAGATCAGATGGATTCACCATCTTATTCACCCCTCACTTGGGGGAAAAAAAAGATGATTATGATAAATAAAACTTATCTAGAGCTTATTATGGGCCTGACACCCTTCTGAGTACTTTTACATATTACCTCAATTAATTTTCATACAAGACTAGAAATAGTAACTACTATTACTTGTATTTTATAGGTGAAGAAACTGAGAGCTTCAGTAACTCATATACTACTTACATACACAGTAAGTTTTAAAAAACCCACATAAAATATAGTCCAGCAATGTTCAAAATTAACATACTATGAACAGATCTGGTTTATTTCAAAAATGTAAAGGGAAGAGATAAAATAATAAATTTATCAAAAAATCCATTATACTAACAAATTAAAAGAGAAGAGTCATATGATCATACTGATAGATACTGAAAAGGCATCTGATCAAATTCATCAGTCATTATTATAATATTATTAATATATTATTGAGATATAGTTGAAAGAAGCGAAATACATCCATAAGTACCTCTTACGGAATGATCAGACCTAATTTAACACAATGTTTGGTAAAGGTAAATATGGCAGTTAGAAGATGCATTCTTGAATTCTCAGAGGGGGATGAATCAGAATTACAGTTATAGTCACATACCAGGAGGAATATTTGAAATTTTTCTGCACAAAGAAAGAATATAGCAGAATAAAAAGGAATTTATACAATTAGAGTTCAAGAAAATGAACTGCTATTTCCAATCTGATCTAATACAATCTGTCTACCTATGCTGATATGACTTCCAGTGCAGAAAACTACAAAAACATGGACTGCCCAAGTGAGCACCCAATTACATAGCCTTATCTTCCCAAAGAAATAATCAGGTCCTTGAATGCAGAATTAATTCTATATTAGCAAATGTCTGGCATACAACAAATACTTGCTAATGATATTAAACACTATTATCTATTAATGATATATAAGGTCACTACTGTACACAGTTAATTTTATGTTTATTTGTATAATATATTTCTCTTGTCTTTTTTTGGTGTATTAGTTGACTACATATAAAATACCAATTCCTTAAGCAGTCTTAAAAATCACATACAGCATCGATGCTATTATTAAGTTTATATGTAGCCAACCTCATTTAAAAAAAAAAAAAGGAACCCCTAACCTCCAATAGGCTAGAGGTGATTTACAAAAGCAGCAGAAACAAAGTTAATATAAAAGTAAACAGAGAAATAAATAAATAAAAGTAAACAGAATTTGCCCTAGAATGCTGACTGAACAGATTAATCTTGATTTCCAAATATTTCATTATTTCTGTAGAAAATCATGGGGAAAGTTCATTAACTGCCTCATTTGCTATTCCAAAGAAAACAAAAAATATAAGTAAATTTAACTATCTAAACATATTAAGGAAAGTTTCTACAAGGTAGAGCTAAAACCAAAATAAATTTTTAAAACGCCAATGGAATCTATGCTTATTTTCATGGCTAATCAACTGATGGTTGTAAATATTAAGGCCATTTTGCATAGAGTCTAGTAAATTTTAATTTTTGTAACAGATATCAAATTTGTGATATGCATTATGTATTTGATAAATGAGTAAATTGCTAAAGCCAATTTTTTGTATTGTTTTTCCAACTATTAAGGAATTTCTTGAACACCTAAAAAAATAATTTATATGTCTCACAAGACTGCCTATTGCAATAACTGTGTAATATACTCTACATAAGAAATGTACACATTTTTGTAGTATGTAAGAGTAACATCAATTGATTCTTTTATTATATTTCATAGCAGAGACTTTTGTGGACGATAATTAGACTGCGTTCCAAGGTATGCTCACATGTGAGCATCTGGTGTATATCTCTAAGCCCAGTCCTACAATGTATAAAAATCTCCTCAATTATACCCCTTTCGGGGTGCCTGGGTAGCTCAGTCATTGAGCGTCTGCCTTCGGCTTGAGTCATGATCCCGGGGTCCTGGGATAGAGCCCCGCGTTGGGCTCCCTGCTCAGTGGGAAGCCTGCTTCTCCCTCTCCCACTCCCCCTGCTTGTGTTCCCTCTCTCATTGTGTCTCTCTTTGTCAAATAAATAAATAAAAATCTTAAAAAAAAAAATTATACCCCTTTCCCAGTTAATTCTTCTACAACCCTAATTCAAAGATCACTTCCTCAAGGAAACCCTCTCAAACTATCCACCCCCAACTCATCAAATTTCCCACATAAATAAATAAATAAACTCACAAAGAACCCTGTACTTCTTCAGATTACTTATTAAAAACAAAGTCGAGGGGCACCTGGGTGGCTCAGTCGTTAAGCGTCTGCCTTCGGCTCAGGTCATGATCCCAGGGTCCTGGGATCGAGCCCCGCATCGGGCTCCCTGCTCGGCGGGAAGCCTGCTTCTCCCTCTCCCACTCCCCCTGCTTGTGTTCCCTCTCTCGCTGTGTCTCTCTCTGTCAAATAAATAAATAAAATCTTTAAAAAAATAAATAAATAAAAATAAAAATAAAAACAAAGTCGAGTACCTGCATGATACTTCTGTCATTTGACTATTAACTCCATAATCACAGAGACCATTATCTGTCCTGTTTATAACTTTATCTCCTTGCATTGTACACGTACTCAATAAATATTGCTGAAAGAATTAAAGATTAATAAAATGGTTTAACTATTTTAGAAGTACTAGTATAAGAAAAATAAAATTTTCTAACCTTGCAGTCAGACCAGTTATATATACTGTTTCTCCCTACCATCTTCTCTAATAATAAACTTCTTTGTTGCATGTCCTTTTCTCAAATGGCATTTAAAATATACATGGCTCTAATCTAAAATCTCCCAATTAGAACATAAACATCTGAAGGACAAAAACTATGCCTTACTGGGAACTTTTGATCCTCTAGAGTATTTTGACTTCAAAAATCTTCAAAAATATTTACTTTACAGTGACCACCATCTTCAACTCCCTCTTGTCTTCTCGCATCGTACCTGTCCAACAGCTCCTTTGGAAAATGTCTTCCATTACTTCTACTGCTTTTTCTACCTAGGTTACCTTCGCTATCAGTAAACAAAGGAAATTTCCTTCAAAATGTATTCTGCATCTGGAGGAATAAAAGTGACAGATATTATCAGAGTAAAGGTCAAAAATTATTCCTTATAAGGAGAAATGGTTTGGCTAAATCATATTATATATGGAAAATAAGCTGGTATTTTATTAAAAGGCTCTTCTTTCTTTCTTTCTCTCTCTCTCTCTCTTTCTTTGACAGAGTGAAAGAGCACAACAAGGGGGAGCAGCAGAGGGAGAGGAAGAAGCAGGCCCCCTTCTGAGCAGGGAGCCTGATGCGGGACTCGATCCCAGGACCCTGGGATCATGACCCGAGCTGAAGGCAGATGCTTAACCATCTGAGCCACCCAGGTGCCCCCAAAAGGCTCTTCTTATAAGTGCATCCTTTTAATTAAAAAAAAAATGCTTACAGACTTCTACTTTCAAGAAGAATGAAGTAGGCAAAGCAAACACACTACAACAACTAGAAAAGGCTGGATAAATTTTAAAATCTTATTTGTAGAAGCATCAGATTGTTAGGGGAGCCACAAAGACTTAAGAGATAGAGGAGAACTATTCAGAGTAGAACTAATCATCACCAGTTGCTTCTTTGTTTTCAGAGGCCCTGCCTCAAGTCAAGTACACAACTAATCAGTAGGCTTGCTCCTCAAGATATTTACCAGGTCTTGAAGGTACATGGGGCAGGAGGCTAGAAAGTGAGTGGGCTAAGAACCACTAAAAGCAGAGCTGAATTCCTGCAGCATTTCAGGACTGAGGAGACAGAGATCTGCCAGGCTCTCAACCAAAGCACCTAAAAGATGGGACTTAGGAACAAGGGCAGCCAGAATTTTAATGAAACTACTAAAACTATACTGAAGCCCAAACCCAGCTCAATCTCTGAGTGGACTGAAGTACTCAGCCACTGACCTATCAGCCTAACATAGAAAAGGGAATCATCTCTAGTCAAGGATGTTATTCATCTGAAAACTCTAAGCTTCTTTTAAATACGGTATTCTACATATAATGAAAATAGGCAAGAAAACATGTGTGTGGGTGGCTCAGTTGGTTAAGTGACTGCCTTCGGCTCAGGTCACGATCCTGGAGTCCCGGGATCGAGTCCCACATTGGGCTCCCTGCTCAGCGGGGAGTCTGCTTCTCCCTCTGACTCTCCTCCTTCTCATGCTCTCTGTCTCTCATTCTCTCTCTCTCAAAAATAAAATAAATAAAATCTTTAAAAAAAAAAAAGAAAGAAAACATGATAACCAAGAGGAAAAAAGCCAGACAATACGGGAGACTCACAGATCATTCAGATATTGGATTTAAAAGTCAAGGACTTTAGGGGTGCCTGGGTGGCTAAGTTGGTTAAGCGTCCAACTCTTGATTTAGGCTCAGATCATGATCTCAGGGTCCTGAAATCAAACCTTGTATCAGGTTTCACACTGGGTATGGAACCCACTTAAGATTCTCTTTCTCCCTCTCTGTCTACCCCTCCCCAACCCGCTCATGCTCTCTTTCTCTCTAAAAAAAATAACAATTTAAAAAAAAGTCAAGGACTTTAAAATATCTATGATAATATTTCAAGAAAATATTGGGAGAAATGGACATAACAGATGAAAAGATAAATTCATCAGAAAAACAAAATATATAGAAACAAATGAAATGGATACTATACAACTGAAAAATATATGAAATTAAGAATTCAGTAGGGGTTGGGAGCCTGGGTGGCTCAGTCATTAAGCATCTGCCTTCAGCTCAGGTCATGATCTCAGCATCCTGGGATCGAGTCCCACATAGGGCTCCCTGCTTGGCAGGAAGCCTGCTTCTCCCTCTCCCACTCCCCCTGCTTGTGTTCCCTCTCTCGCTGTGTCTCTCTCTGTCAAATAAATAAAATCTTTACCAAAAAATAATAATAAAATAAAAAATTAAAATTCAAAAAAAAAGAATTCAGTAGGGGCACCTGGGTGGCTCAGTTGGTTAAGCAGCTGCCTTCAGCTCAGGTCATGATCCCAGCATCCTGGGATTGAGCCCCACATCAGGGTCCATGCTCAGCGGGAAGCCTGCTTCTCCCTCTCCCACTCCCCCTACTTGTGTTGCCTCTCTCGCTGTCTCTCTCTCTCTCTCTCTGTCAAATAAATAAATAAAATCTTTTAAAAATTTTTGAAAAAAAAAAGAATTCAGTGGATGGATTTAACAGCACAGTAGACATGACAGAATCTAAAATAGGCATACTGGAAGACAGTTCAATTGATAACATCAGAGCATGTTAAGAAGAGAAAGTGGAAAATACAGAAGAGTGATAGAGGTATGTGAGGGATGCACAAGGGCTAGAGTACATGTAGTCAGAGTCTCTGAAGGAGAAGATGGAAAGAATGGGGTGAAACAATATTTGAACAGATAATGGTTGAGGAAGCTTCCCAAACTTAAAAAAAAAAAAAATCCACAGATTCAATAAATTCAGCAAACTCCAAGCTGAATAAACACATAGAAAACCACATCTAGGCTCATTGCAGTAAAACTGTTGGAAATCAAAAAGAGGGGAAAAAAACTTAAAAGCATCCAAAGAAAAAGAGGCATATTACCTTCAAAAAGTAACAGTAAGACAGGCAGCTGCCTTTCCATCAGAAAATACTGAAGCCAGAAAGCAATGGAATGGAATCCTTAATGTGCTGCAAGAAAAACTGTCAACCTGGGATTATAATCCCAGTGAAAACATCCTTGAAAAAGGATGGTGAAATGAAAATTTTTGACAAACAAAGCCTGGCAGAATTTTCTGCCAGTAGATATGCAGTAAAATAAATACTAAAGGCAGTCCTTTAGAAAAAGGAAAATGATCTCAAATGGAAAAATGCAAATGCAGAAAAGGATGAAGAATACCAGAAAGGGCAAATATGGAGTAAATGACCTTTAATTGTAAACAAACAAACCTGTAATGATTTGCAGAATTTAAAATATATGTAATATACATAGTACTAATATGCAACAACCATATATAAAACTGGAAAACGTAAGATGAAATTAAAAGTTCTAAAGTTCTACTGAAGTGATAAAAGCAATAATTTATATTTGAGTTAATAATTCAAGAATGCATTTTGTAATCTTCAGTGTTAAAAAATTTAACATTTATCAGTTTCTAGAAAAATGCAAATATTAAACATCCACAATTATAAAATCATAAATTATATAACTGGAAAATATATAATTAATTACGATCACTAAAGCATAATCTTAAAGCCAAATAAATGATTATTGATGTGAATTTGCAAAAACTAAAAAAAAAAAAAAAATGACAGAGTAGAATTCCACTAGAAATCTTTTATCCTCATAGAAATATTTCAGGTATAAAACCAAAAAAGCAGCTATAAATACAACACAGATATTCTCAGGCTGATAGCCATAAAGGGAAAGTACATAAGCTGGCAGAATCACCTGAAGAAAGAGAGCCTAACGATATAATCAAGATAGAAGATGTTATGACATACTTATTCCACATTCACACAGACACTGGGCATCCCTAAATTTGGGTCTGATTAGAGACGATCCAAGGAGACACCTGATGGTTTGTATATCAGGACATTTACTGGGGAAAAGTGGCTGTAAATCTGTGGGGATAGAATGTAATAAATCACACACACACAACCCCAAAAACATGTACACTAAGAACCAAGAGTGATTAGAGTCATAGATTTATTAAAGTTCTACCCTAAGTCAATAGGAAAATTTTAAGATGATACATTTAGGGAACTGTGAAATAACAAAAAACACGTTTCAGTGTCCCCAGTTCCTGGCACAAAGCTCTGAGTTCCTAAAACCCTTGTAATCTCCTAAGTAATAAGAGCACTAGGAGGATCTTTTGTTCTATTGTTCAGTCTTTGACCCTGTTCCTGACAAAAAGCTCCTAAATCCCATGGAGTTTCCTGGGTGATAGGAGCATCTTTTGTTCTAATAAGGAAATGTTTAGTGGGCTTCTTAGATGGGGGCTGGTCACCAAAAAGACCAAGCCATGATTAGAAACTCCTAACTTTCAGCCCCATCCCCTATCATCCAGGAAGAGGAGAGGGGCCAGAAATTGAGTTAATGATCGATTACACCTGTGTGATGAAGCTTCCATAAAAATCCCAAGGTACAAGGTTCAGGCGACCTTCTGGGTTGCTGAGAGAATAATGTGCCCAGAGAGGCCATGGAAGCTCTACAGCCCTTCCCACATACTTTGTCCTGTGCTTATCTTCCATCTGGATGGTCATCTGTATCCTTTATCATACTCTTTTATAATAAACCATTAAACATTAGTTAAGCATTTCCCTGAGTTCCATGGGCCATTCTAGCAATTACTGAACCCAAGAAACTGGTCTTGAGAACGCTGATTTATAGCCAGTCAGTCAGAAGTACAGGTGACAACCTGGGACTTGTGACTGGCCTCTGATGTGGGGACCTGAGCCCCTAACTTGTGGGATTTAACACTAACTCCAGATAAAGAGTGTCAGAATTGAATGGAATTATGGGACACTGATGGTGTCAAAGAGAATGGCCTGGTGGGGGAAGAAAACTTATATATCTGGTGGGCAGAAGAGTGAGAAATGAAGTGTTTGGTGTGAGTAGCAAAGGAAAGACATACAGGAGAAGTGAGTTCATCCTACTCTGGAACTATATTCAGAAATTATATGCACCTCTAACTTGAAGTGTCCCCTGCACAAGGAAGGTATGCTTTTACCAGTTCACCATTATAACTGTCAGGTAGAAGTTACACATGATCAGGGAAGAAACACCCTGAGGTAGAGTCCCAAGTCCTTGAGCAGGATTGACAGACACTTGAGCTGGAGGCAAGGATGAGGATTTTTTAAAAAGCTACATTATAAGCGCAGGAGCTCAACTCCTGACCTTGTAGCTTCCATGACCTTGGGCCTGACAGATCAAGAATCACAGGTAAAGAACAAGCCGCTCTCCTCTCCCACCTCTGCCCCAGGGTAACCCATAGACTCATTATAATGCATTTGCATTACATGCACAGCACTCCACCCCACCCCATCCCACCCCCAGAAAGCCTGTCAAGACAGTTCTGGTACCAACCTTGTAGGGTAAAAAATTCCCCCTCCCAACCTGTGGAAGGAGTTTCCCAAATGACTGTAAGCAGCCTCCATTAGACACCACCTCACTGTACATCACAGCTCCTCCCAACCTAGAGAGACCCAATAATATCTAATTAAAAAACAACCTATGGGCCAGTTCTACCTTGAGGAACTCTCCTCGAGAGTGTACTTTTGCTTTAATAAACTGCTCTGTGCTTGCTACTTTATTTTTTCTGTCTATTCAAGCACAGATCCCCATGAAAATCTTGTCAAGAATCCAAGGATCAAGACCTCTGTTCACACAATGCAGACTTCTCTCCTCTAACATAACTATGGGTCACATAATATACCTCAGTTTATATCCACTTTGGGAACTCAGTTTCAGAATCTACCTGAATCACACCACAATTTGTCCCAGTAGTTTTTTCATGGTGACTCTAGGCTAAAAGAAATACCTAATACTTCCATTTACTAAATAGTTAGATCTAAATAACTTAAGTATTTAGGTCCTGTTGGGCACCATGTAACTTCTCAAACACTGTAATCACATTGGACACCACCATGGTCAATGCCTGATTTCAGTGACTGTCATGTAGTACTTACATGTTATCTTAAAACTAATGAAAATCCATCTTCACAAATACATTACATCAAAAGAAATGTAACAAAATTGTGAACTACCTAGAACTAGTAGTTTGAGCAATTACATTTCTCTCAAAGATATAAATGTAAATTCTGTTGGTATTCTTACGGCACCCCAGAGCATCTCTGTACACAGATAGTGTGGGTACTTCAGATATCAGCAATGACTGTTTCTGTGAAACAATGAGTAAAACATTAGTAACGAGACTGAACACATAACAGATAATGAGCAAGGGAGAGAAAGGGGAGTAGAGAACAGACAGAAGGTATGGGAAAGCAAGAGTAAGCAACAAAAAGAGCCTTAACAGAACATGGCCCAGAGAACAAGAAAAAGACAAAGACAGGAAGAGACAGAGACAGATGGTCAGGGAGAAAGAGACATACCAAGAGAGACAGAAAGACAAAGAGCGACAGACAAAATGAAGAGGGAGACAAGCAGACAGACAGAGAGAAAAAAACCAAAAGGCAGAGAGGGGGTGAAACAGGCTGACTGGCCGTCAGGAATAGGGACATAGTAAAGGGGGGAAACAGAGACAAAAAGAAGCAGATGAACAAATGCAGGGAGACACAGGAGAAAGGATAAGACAAGAGTGACACCATTAGAAATACAGGGAGAGATAAAAGGGGAAACTGTAAGAGACACAAGAAGAAACTGTCAGGAGAAAAAGACAGGCAAGGACAGACAGAGCTATCCGGAAAGGGAAGACACAAGTTAAAGAGGAAAGATTAAGTCAGAGAGGCCGTGGGGCACACATGAGAGAAGGAGAAAGGAAAGCAGGAAAGAAGAAAGAAAGGAACTCAGGAAGAAGGGAAGGAAAAAAAAGAAGCTTCCTCTCACACCACCTCTACCCAGTGTAAAAAGGATGTACTGATGTGGGAAACAAAGGCAAAAGAAAAAAATTAAATTTCCTTTCTACTTACGGTCCATTGACAAGTCTTTAAAACAGGGAGAGTAACCTTCCTCTGGGAGCTCAGCTGCCTCAGTGTTAATACTTTGCTAAGGGCAGAAGGCAATCTTAGCTTAACACTATCCCAACCCCGCCCAGGATCCTGTGAGTCTACTTTAACATATAAAAATTTCTTTGGAAACTTACTTTATCTCTACCCCCCCAAGATACATGTTAGCAATCATCCCCCTAGCACATGGCCCACTGATACATCTGAAGGGTCTGGCTACTAGGGTTTTACTAGACAATAATCAATGATCTTTTCCAAACAACAGCTAGCCCCTCGAGGTCCTGGAAACCTTGTTGCCAAAATTCCTTAAAGACTTATGCTATCCCTAACGCCCTCCCAACTTGAAAGTATATAATCAGCCACTCCTCATGACCCCAGTGCAGCTCTTTCTGCCCACAGGTCATGTCCCCATGCTTTAAAAAACCACCTTTTTGCACAGAAGATGTCTCAAGAATTCTTTCTTGACTGTCGGCTCCAAACCCCAACATTTCCTACATTTCCATCAATTCATTACTTAAAGGCATGATCCCTACAGTTAAACAGTGCATGAAAAAGAACCAGGAATTAGCACAACCATTATTAATCATGCTTAGCTCTGAACACCAGGAGTTTTTCTGGCCATAGGGGAAACTGTCTCACTCTGCATATCATTAGCAAATATAATCTACACTCTCTTACTTCAGATACTAATATCCTCATTGAAAGAATTTGGTAGAGCTCTCTGAGCTTCCAAGGGGATCTGCTCTAAGCACCCAATATAATTACCAATCATTTGTTTTTCCTAGAAAGACTATAGCCACATAAAATAAAGAACCAACTTTAAAAGAGGAAAATTTTACATTCTAATTCATTATGTTTTCAGGACACACCAGCAACACGTTTTTCAATGCGTTAAAAGACTAGCATTAGCTGGTTTTGTTTTTGTTTTTTAGCTATTTACTGAAATTTCAAAATTAATAAAGCAGTAAGTAGAGAGAATAGAGAAAATAATGTACCCACTGTCCACCTTCAACAATTATTAACACTTTGCCAATATCATTGTCACATTTCAACCATAAGAAATAAAATTCTGAATATATTCGTAACTTTTTTATTGTTTCATAATTTTTAAATGCATTTTGATTTTAAACATACTGGATTTCAATTATTTTACTGCTAATCATTATGAAATTATCATATAAATGTTTAAAACAGGTTTCCAGAATTAGAACCTCTGTTCTTAGATTCAATAAATCAATGTTTATGCATTTCCTTGGTACCTATATATCCCAGGTTTTCTAAGTATTTTACAAATGCAGATTATTCAAAATCTGTTCTAGGAATACAAAGTGTTACCATCCAATCATCAGGATTTTGTTTGTAAAATTAAGCTGGAAAATACATTATAGTTTATCGTATCCAGTGATTCTCACAATCGGCTACACAATATAATAAGCTGAAGGGCTTTAAAATATACAGATGCCCAAGTTCCATCCAAACTTCTGATTCAGTCAGTTTAGATGCAGTCTGTACACTGAGGTGCTTTTTTGTTTTGAATGTTCCCAGATGATTCTAATGTACAACCATGGTTAAAAATCACTGATCTAGTCCAGCTTCCTACCAAAGGCAAAAATTCCCTACAGGGGTACCTGGGTGGCTCAGTCCGTTAAGTGTCAGTCTCTTGAATTTGCTCAGGTCATCATGCATGATCTCAGGGTGCAGCTGGCTCTGCACTCAGCGGGGGGTCTGCTTGGGATTTTCTCTCTCTCCCGCATGCGCTGTCGCTCTCTCTCAAATAAATAAATCAATCTTAAAATTAAAAAACAAATCCCTCCAATATCCCTGTGTAGTAGCCACCTGACAACCAATTCTAAAACTCACAATATCTCTATCAGTTTAACTTGTTAAAAAAAGAAAACCAGAGGGGCGCCTGGGTGGCTCAGTCGTTAAGCATCTGCCTTGGGCTCAGGTCATGATCCCAGGGTGCTGGGACTGAGCCCCGCGTCAGGCTCCCTGCTCTGCGGGAAGCCTGCTTCTCCCTCTCCCACCCCCTTGCTTGTGTTCCTTCTCTCGCTGTGTCTCACTCTGTCAAGTAAATAAAATCTTAAAAAAAAAAAAAAAGATTCAATATGCTTTTAAAAACATAGTACCTATAACCATTTACATTACTCCAGAAAAAGATGATCTGATTAGTGCTTCACACAGTAGTATTAAGACCTTTCTTAAAATCTTTAAAAAGGCGGGGGGGCGGGGGGGAACCCCTGGGTGGCTCAGTTGTTAAGCATCTGCCTTTGGCTCAGGTCATGATCCCAGAGTCCTGGCATAGAGGCCCTCATTGGGCTCCCTGATCAGCGGGAAGCCTGCTTCTCCCTCTCCCACTCCCCCGCTTGTGTTCCCTCTCTCGCTGTTTCTCTCTGTCAAATAAATAAATAAAATGTTTAAAAAAAATAAATAAAATAAATAAAAAGACCTTTCTTGTTCTATACAACTTAATATAGAACATTAACTTTTTTTGAGAGCTGTATCTTACTACTGGCTCATACCAAAGAAACAGGTAAATCCCTAAATATTTTTTATATTAATTGTAATCATGCCACCATTCTCCCACCCTACAGGTTTTTTATTTAAAGTTTGCATTTATTCCATCCTATTATATTTAATAGCAGTGTGCTGATAAATGTCCTGCAAGGTAGCAGGCTGATCTTGTAGCTTTTACTAATATCTGTAATGTAAATACTCCCATCATGGTCAACTTCAAGCTACCAACACTAAACAAAGGGCTGGGAAGAGGTGCTCCAGCACACCATTAATTATAACTCCTCATTCTTAACTGGAAGTTTCCATCACAATCTTTAGAATCCTATTTTGAAAATATGTTTCTCAGAACATTCTACCTTGAAGATTCTGATGCAGTGTGTGTATAGACTGGAATCCAATCATTTGCATATTTTTAACAATTTCTAGGTGGTTCTGAGGGACACACCCAGGTAAAAACCATTGTTTCAACTCATCAAGATCTTTTATGTGTCTTCTGTCAAAGGAAACAAATTTTTAATTGCTTGATGAAACAACAATTTTAAACCATGCCTTGTTTTCATTAATTACTAAAAATATTAAACTAAAACTTTCCTTTTCAGGTGGCACAAATCTGTCTATACTGTTAGAAGCTGTCTAATCAGCCACAAATCCCACTAACTGTATCATCATCCATCTCACATTTTTTCATCCCATCCACAAACATGGCATGACAAGTTAACAAATTGTGTTCCTGAAATTTTTGCCTATGTCATTCTCCTACTCAATTAGGAAAACCAACTTCAAAAGAAAATTAGGTTAATTTAGCATAACTTGCTTTTGTGGACCAATATGAACTCCTAGAAGATGAGCAAATTACTGAACACTCAAAAATAATACACTTAAGTAAGGTCCACTTCCGGGAAAGAAGGGCTAGTTGGAAGCCAACTAGCACACACGTTACACAACTAGAATATTGAATAATATACATAAGTAATCTGTTTTAAAGTAGCAAATAGGTGCTGAAAGAGCAAAACCTTGAGGTAAAAGACCCAGTTCCACAGAGGGAAGAACCTTAGAGAGGTAAGTTGACCTTCTATAGCTGTCGAGGCTTGTACATTGGCTTTTTTGATGCTCTGGCATGAAGCCAAGAACCTGGACTTTACCTGTGCAAAGGACTGCAGCTGGGAGCCAAATAAAGCAACATTTTTAACAGAGACAAAAGTTTACATTTTAAGAAACTAAGAAAAAAAAGAAGTTAACTCAAAGAGGGGAAAAGAAGGAAATAATTTTTTGAAAAGCAGAAATCAATAAAATACAAACCAAGGCAAACAATAAGTAAAAATAATGAAACCAAAATGTGGTGCTTTGAAGAGATCAATAAAATTGATTAACCTTTATTTATACCGATCAGAAAAAAGATAATATATAAATTTCCAATACCAAAATGAAAGAAAAGTTATATTACAGATCCTGGAAACATCAAAAAGATAATAAGGGAATATCACGAATACCTTTAACAAAAATCTGACAATTTAGAGGTAAGT
The DNA here is from genome assembly GCF_003265705.2 of Callorhinus ursinus. Lineage (NCBI taxonomy): Eukaryota > Metazoa > Chordata > Mammalia > Carnivora > Otariidae > Callorhinus > Callorhinus ursinus. Next base: position 43,668,058 of record NW_027397075.1, read on the forward strand.
TCAAATTCCATGAAAGAAGAAAGCTACCAAAGCTCACTCAAGAAGTATATCTACAGTACCTATTCAAGAAATTGAACTTCTAATAGAAAAAAGTAAAATCTTCTCATAAAGAAAACCACAGAGCTAGATAATTTTGCTGGTAAATTTTATCAAACATTTAAGAAAAAAAATAATCCTACAAATTCTTCTACAACATAAAAGAGGGAAAAACAAGTTTCAACTCACTCTATGAGACCAACATTACATTCCAAAACCAAAGATATTACAAAAAAGGAAAACTATTACCAATATGTCTCATGAACAAAGACACAAAAACCCTTCCCTAAATTTTAGCAAATCTAATTCAGGAATATATAAAATAATGATAGTAATAATAATAATGTCATGACCAAGTAGGATTTATCCCAGGAATACAGGGTGGGTTTAACATTCAAAAATGAATCAACCTAATTTACAACATTAACAAAATAAAGAAAAAAATATACAATTATCTCAATATATGCAGAAAAAGCACTTGACAAACACCAACAATCATTGCTGATAAAATCTGAGTAAAACAGGAATAGAAAAGGCAACTTTCTCAATGTGACAGAGTATCTATCAACAAACACCTACAGCTACCCAATCCACCAGTGTCTCCATACTCACTTCTAAGACTTTATTGAAAAAAATTACTGCTTCAGTGTGATATTCAGGAGGTATACAACAGATATAAAAATGGGAATAATAGCAATAGTAGTAACTCTAACAATAAATTAGAATTGTACTGTTCTTTGCGAACTGCATCCTTTTCTTATTTGTGGAGCATGCTCGTGAACTAACGACAGGAAGTCTCCTTACAAATTTCTTCTTTTGCTCCTTATTCTCTTACATCTCTTTTTAAAGATATTCTGAGTTTCTGAGACTAAACTGAGTCTGATTCTGCTCTTAACAAAAACTTTGGGAGACCAAGAGTAATTATTAGCCTCTGAATGAAACGTCTTCCAAACCCATCAGGGGCTTTGCTCATCAACAAAATTAATCAGTTGGTATTTATTAAATCCCTAAAGCAAAGCAAAGGAGACATAATGAGGTTTAAGTTGAACTGCCACCAGACTCAATAAGCTAACAATCTATTTGGGGAGAAAAACATTAATAAAAATGAGATTTTTAAACTTTAAACTATTTTAATTTTCTTTTTCAAGTAAGCTGTATACCCAATGAAGAGCTTGAACTCATGACCCTGAGATCAAGAATTACATGCTCCAACTGTGCCAGCCATGCATCCTAAACTATTTTAAACTTTAATCAACAAATAAAGAACTATCGAAAGTTCAACCTAATCACTTATATACATGTTACACAAAGCCAAACTTATTATTTGGCATTTCCCAAAACTGGCCCATTCTCTTTATCCCTATTTTTTAGACAAAATTATTATACAGCTTATTTTACTTGGTGCCTCCCTCCTCCTACTCTCTCATCTATCAGTCTACAAATTTTTTCTCCATACTTCTATTTTACTCTTTTCCATAATGTTGATTATGTTTATGAATTATATGTACTCACATCTGTCCATATCTCCCTAACATCTTCCACTAGAATGTCAGTCTACCACTGGCTAACCACTCACACCTTCCTCTCCATGTTTAAGGGCATACATGTAAGTATATTGCTCAGGAATTTTCTCTGAAATAATCTAATTCAAAAATTCAGGTAATGATTTGCAGTTCTCCAGGTTTTGTCATGTTATTAAAGGATTAATCTAATGGGTTCAGTGAGATGCAACCAAGTCAGCTGCCCAACAGTACTCTGCAATTTTATTCAAACTTTTTTTTTTTTTTTTGGTATTGCAACAGCATTTTTATGGTGACACATGGTAGCTACACTTGGGGTGATCATAGTTCTTTAATCACTATTTTGTATACCTGAAACTAATATAACATTGTGTACCAATAAAAAAATAGGGGGAAAAAAGATTCATTGAGATACATTATCATTAATTTTCATACCAGAGACAGAAAAGTGATAACAATGATAAAGGGACAGAGAGAGTCTGACAAACCAGGAGAAAATTCATATTAACTGGAAGAGGAAACAGAATGACAACTGACTTTTTAGCAGCAAAATTCTGAGGTGAGAATGAGTTCCAAAAAAGAATTTGATGTCTAATCAAACCAACCAAACTGAGAGGAATGAACAAAAGATATTTCAGACATTCAAAGTTTTTAAAAGGTCACTATCCACATATTCTTTCTAGCCCTCAGCCCTGCAAGATGCATTATATATTACTGCCTATTGCCATAATCTTAAAGCATCTTTTGGTGAGCAATAGCATGGTAATTAAACAAATTTGTGATTACTCTGGTAGATAGCATTCTGAGTTGTCACTATCATAGAGTTGTACACATTACACAGCTCTTCCTAGTTGCTGAAACAAACAAAACAAAAAAACCGATATTCCAGTCTCACATGATGACTTCAAACATTCAGGTGTTAGAGGACTATACATACTAGATGGTCACTATTAGAGGCCAGAACTAGATCTATTAATTTCAGCAAGGTTAGCTCTGTCTATGGAGTTGTCCATGGTGTCAATTCAGCTAAAACAAAACAAAACAAAAATAACCACTTTATGTATTTTAGCAAGACATTTTCAGCAAAAATCAAAATTCCTTCTTCCCCTCTCAGTCCTCTGCCCCATAACTATTATGATCAGAAATAGGAAGGCACTGGGTTCAGCACCTAGCTCATTAAATTCAATAACTAACTGTTGACTGGCCAACTGTTGAACTCAACTGCTGAAGACTGTATGATTTATCCAAAGAAATGAAAACATTAATGCAAAAAGATACATGCACCTCTATGTATACTGAAGCATTATTTAAAATAGCCAAGATATGGAAGCAACCCAAGTGTCCATCAGTAGATGAATGATAAAGAAAATGTGGTATATTTAAAAAAAAAAAAAAAAGCCATGTGTACACACACACACACACACACACACACACGAATATTACTTGGCCATAAAAAAGGAGGAGATCTTGCCATTTGTAACAACATGGATGGACCTACCAGGTATATGCTAAGTGAAATAAGTCAGACTAAGAAAGATAAATACCATGTGATTTCACCTGAAATACCATATGATTTCACTTATATATAGAATCTGGAAAAAAAAAAACTCTCATAATGGGGCCTTGGGTTAAAAAATAATAATAGGGGCACCTCGCTGGCTCAGTTGCTGGAGTGTGAGACTCCTGATCTCAGAGTTGTGAGTTCGAACGCCACGCTGGGTGTAGAGATTACTTAAAAATTTTTTTAAAATTATTATACTGGATATGATCAGTACTGTAGAAAATTATGCATAAAAGTTTCGTGAGAAGACATTAAAAATCAGAAAAGGACATGACATTTAGCTGGTAGTAGGACTTTGCTGGTTACATTTCAAGACTAAGGGCATTCTAAAAACACAGAACAAAAAAAATCAAAAAGACAAAAGTAATTGATTTATCCAGAGACTAGCATCCCTAGATCCCTAGTCCTGTCTCTGAAAATAAGTTTCTGACAAAGAAATATGTCTCAGGTAAAAACAATCACTATAAATAGAAATATTCATGAATTTGTTAGGTCAAAATGAAGCTGTTTCAGATAAAATGTTTTTAGCTGAAATAACATAAGACCTAAATAAAAATGGCTTAAACAAGAGAGAAACTTATTATCTCACATAACAAGAAGTCTGGAAATAAGGCAATTCCAGGGTTCATTAGTTTTGGATCAATATCATCATCAAAGATTCAAACTCTTTCCACCTATTTGCTAGCAGGCACCCTCGGTATGCCCGCTGTTCCCCTCATAGCCAGAAGATGGCTGCAGCCGCTGCAGGCATAATATCACCACACAACAAATGTCTAGGCAGGAAAGGATTTTTTTCTTCTCTTGTGTCAATTCTTATAAAAGCAAGGACATCTACAAAGACATCCATACCACATAAATCCTCACCTCAGGTTTTGACGAAACAGTCACATGCTCATTGCTAAACAAAACAGTGGCTTAGACCAGTAATTTTAAAAACCTTTTATCTCATGACCTCTTATACACTCCTAAAATTATTAAATACCCCACAAAAAGCTTAGTTTCTATGAATAATATCTATCACTATTTACCATAATAGAAATAAAGTTTGAGAAATGTTTATGATATGTATTTATCAATTCTCTTGAAATTACAACATATTAATTAAAAATAACTGTTTTCTAAAATGAAAAAAATTAAACAAATGGCACTGCTTTATAATATTGTTTTTTGTGTTTTTTTTTTTAATTTTATTTAGTCATTTAACAGAGAGATACCCAGCAAGAGAGGAAACACAAGCAGGGGGAGTGGGAGAGGGAGAAGCAGGCTCCCTCCCCGCCGAGCAGGGAGCCCGATGCGGGGCTCGATCCCAGGACCCCGGGACCATGACCCGAGCCTAAGGCAGACACCCAACCATCTGAGCCACCCAGGTTCCCCTGCTTTATAATTTTGTAAACCTCTCTAATATCTGGTTTCTCCTGTCTGTTGGGTATCTCACATCATACAGGACTCTGGAAAAACTCCAAGACAGATGAAGTTTTTTTTAAAAAACTAGTAACATCTTAGCAAATATGGTAAAACTAGTTTATACATCACACTCCCTGAAAATGTCTCAAAGACCCACGAGGGTCCAAGTTTTAAGTACGTCTGGCTTAGACCAGGGAATAATAAATTCATCCCCTGAGGACGGGAAGGGTTCAACTTCTGAACAAAGCAACTCAAAACCTAAAAAAAAAAAAACAAAAAACAAAAAACAAAAAACAAAAACAAAAACTGGAATTCAATTACCAAAGAAAAGTAGAAGAACGGGAATGGCTATTTAAAAAACAAATGACAGCAACCAACAGCAGAGATGTAAAGGTGAGAAGGTACAGTTTAAAAGTCTTAGAAACTAAGAACTGTCACAAAATCAATGCTATAAAACAAAATGAGGTTTAATTTGAAAAAAACATATATTAAGAAATTGCTGGGGCGCCTGGGTGGCTCAGTCGTTAAGCGTCTGCCTTCGGCTCAGGTCATGATCCCAGAGTCCTGGGATCGAGCCCCGCATCGGGCTCCCTGCTCCGCAGGCAAGCCTGCTTCTCCCTCTCCCACTCCCTCTGCTTGTGTTCCCTCTCTCGCTGTGTCTCTCTCTGTCAAATAAATAAATAAAATCTTTAAAAAAAAAAAATAAAAAAAAAATAGCTTGTAACAGAAAATTTGTGCTACACAGACTATTTACCCAAATCTTGCAACCACTAAGAAACATTTATGCAGGTAAACAACCTGGATTCCTACCATAATCCCTGAGATGTTAACTACATTCACAGTCTACATGATAGAACAGAAGCAAGGGCTGAGATAACTAAGCTAAAGTATAGTACAATTACTTTTATATAAACAGAAACATATTAACAAGGCAGAAGAATCACTATACTGTACATCACAATATTGTACACCTGAAACAAATATTACACTGTATGTTAACTGGAATTTAAATAAAAATTTAAAAACAAAAACAAAAAAATAATAAAAATGACCTCTTATACACTCTTAAAAATTATTAAATACCCCACAAAAATAAAAATGTCCAAAAAAGTTAAGAAAAGTACAAAAGCACAACTGACATTCATTTGTAAAGTAACAAACTAAGTTAAGTTCTGCAAAAAGTTGAAAATTCACTTAATTAACACTATCAATAAAGAACTTTTATTCAGACCAATGGAACAAAGTGTTTTACTCTTTTTTTTTAAGATTTTACTTATTTACTTATTTTTTATTTATTTATTTTAAAGAGAGAGCATGAACAAATTGGAGAGGAGGATCAGGGGGAGATGGACAAGCAGACTCCACCCTGAGCACAGAGCCCTACTTGGGGCTGATCCCATAACCCTGAGATCACAACCAGAGTGAAAAACAAAGCCAAGAGTCGGATGCTCAATCAACTGAGCCACCCTGGCACCCCAAGTGTTTTACTCTTTAATCGTTAGCCCATTTACAGCACTAGCAATACTCCTCAGAATTTAAATTAATTTTAACTCATTTTCTTCCAAACATTGGCTCACTATTCAAAAAATATCCTATGAGTTTGATACTCCTCAGTGAATTACCTAACTCATGTTTACTGTTACTTAAATTCTGACACAAACCAAGTCACACAATGCCTGCAGGACAAAGTTCCCAAGAAACAACTATTGCAGAGCAACATCCAATACACCCCAACTTTTATTTGTCAAAGACTTAATTACATTAAAAAGTAACTACAATAGGCATTTGAATCTATTCAGCGTTACACACTTACAAAGTTGGAACTGTCTCTTAAGGAGATATACTTATATTTCACTATAAAGTTAAAACTAAACAAGTGAAATTTAGAATACCCAGAAATAAAAATTGTTTCAATAATTCATACTGAAAATATTTCTACATACATCCATATTAGTATCTTAGCAAAGCAAACTACATTTTATTTCATCTTTCTCATTGCAAATGGCAAGGAGAAAAACAGCCTCCCAAGGTCACTAACTTTAAACAGGGCTACATTCATGTAAATAAGGTCAACTCTCCACTCCAACATTTAACTCCCCAAAACAATCCATGTTCCCAAATTCTTCATATGCCTACTTACTTTAGCAACCAACCAAAACTTCCACAGTTAGCCTACATTAGATGTCAGAATGAAAGCAAACTTAGAGTCACAGTTTCTATTGTTAGAAGTTAAAGAAAATAAAAATTATTCTCACCCATTTGAAGATTTCTACAATTCTCAGGACATTTTTTAAAAATTGCACAATGGAGTCTGCTTTTGAAAAACACAACATTTTTAGATTTCAACCAACAAAAATGAAAGCTTAATTCTAAGAGGAAAAAATAATTTGAGAAGCCATATAAAACCACAAATTCAAATACCTTAACCATGTGAAGAAATGACAGAGGATTGACAAAAGAGCAAAAAAGTTGGGAAGAGAAAAAGAGTAGGTAAGAGGTAAGGAAAAAGAGTAAATGAAAAACATATAAAATATAAGTAGAAGGTATATTATCTTTTTAGTTGCAAGAGGCCCAAAACTGATCAGAACTGTGATTTCTACTCAGTCACTAACTAGTGACCCCTGGGGAATTTCCTCTCTAGGTCTCAGTTACCTCATCTTCTAAAGTAAGGGGAATGGACAAGGTCAGCCTTTCCCAAAGTGCTTCACAGAACTTTAGTCCCTAAAAAGAAAAAAGGGTTCCGTAGTCAAATAAATTTAGGAAACATTAAATATTGAATCTCCTTTTCTTTGAGATTCACAATGTTTAATAAATAGTAAGTAGGAAAGGCCCTGAAATGCCCGAGAACTTAAAATAATAATAAGACTAATAAACAATAACAGAAAATCCTATTTTTGTTTTACTAAATTTTCCCCAAACTCATTTGGCCACAGAACACCTGCTCATAGGAGAAGAGAAATAATAAAGATCAGAGCAGAAATCAATGAACTAGAAACCAAAAGAACAGTAGAACAGATCAACGAAACTAGGAGCTGGTTCTTTGAAAGAATTAACAAGATTGATAAACCCCTGGCCAGACTGATCAAAAAGAAAAGAGAAATGACCCAAATCAACAAAATCATGAATGAAAGAGGAGAGATCACAACCAACACCAAAGAAATACAAACAATTATAAGAACATATTATGAGCAACTCTATGCCAGCAAATTAGATAACCTGGAAGAAATGGGTGCATTCCTAGAGATGTATCAACTACCAAAACTGAACCAGGAAGAAATAGAAAACTTGAACAGACCTATAACCACTAAGGAAATTGAAGCAGTCATCAAAAATCTCCCAACAAACAAAAGCCCAGGGCCAGATGGCTTCCCAGGGGAATTCTATCAGACATTTAAAGAAGAATTAATACCTATTCTCCTGAAACTGTTCCAAAAAATAGAAATGGAAGGAAAACTTCCAAATTCATTTTATGAAGTCACCATTACCTTGATCCCAAAACCAGACAAAGATCCCATCAAAAAGGAGAATTACAGACCAATATCCTTGATGAACATGGATGCAAAAATTCTCACCAAAATACTAGCCAATAGGATCCAACAGTACATTAAAAGGATTATTCACCACGACCAAGTGGGATTTATCCCTGGGCTGCAAGGCTGGTTCAACATCCGCAAATCAATCAACATGATACAATACATTAACAAAAGAAAGAACAAGAATCATATGATCCTCTCAATAGATGCAGAAAAAGCATTTGACAAAGTACAGCATCCTTTCTTGATCAAAACTCTTCAGAGTATAGGGATAGAGGGTACATACCTCAATATCATAAAAGCCATCTACAAAAAACCTACAGCGAATATCATTCTCAATGGGGAAAAGCTGAGAGCTTTTCCCCCAAGGTCAGGAACGCGGCAGGGATGTCCACTCTCACCACTGCTATTCAACATAGTATTAGAAGTCCTAGCCACAGCAATCAGACAACAACAAGAAATCAAAGGCATCCAAATCGGCAAAGAGGAAGTCAAACTCTCACTCTTTGCAGATGATATGATACTTTATGTGGAAAACCCATAAGACTCCACCCCAAAACTGCTAGAACTCATACAGGAATTCAGTCAAGTAACAGGCTATAAAATCAATGCACAGAAATCAGTGGCATTCCTCTACACCAACAACAAGACAGAAGAGAGACAAATCAAGGAGTCGATCCCATTCACAATTGCACCCAAAACCATAAGATACCTAGGAATAAATTTAACCAAAGAGGCAAAGGATCTGTACTCACAAAACTATAAAATACTCAGGAAAGAAATTGAAGAAGACACAAAGAAATGGAAAAACGTTCCATGCTCATGGATTGGAAGAACCAACATTGTGAAGATGTCAATGCTACCTAGAGCAATCTACACATTCAATGCAATCCCCATCAAAATACCATCCACTTTTTTCAAAGAAATGGAACAAATAATCCTAAAATTTGTGTGGAACCAGAAGAGACCCCGAATAGCCAGAGGAATCTTGAAAAAGAAAAGCAAAGCTGGCATCACAATTCCGGACTTCCAGCTCTATTACAAAGCTGTCATCATCAAGACAGTATGGTACTGGCACAAAAACAGACACACAGATCAATGGAACAGAATCGAGAGCCCAGAAATGGACCCTCAACTCTACGGTCAACTAATCTTCAGCAAAGCAGGAAAGAATGTCCAATGGAAAAAAGACAGTCTCTTCAACAAATGGTGTTGGGAAAATTGGACAGCCACATGCAGAAGAATGAAACTGGACCATTTCCTTACACCACACACAAAAATAGACTCCAAATGGTTGAAAGACCTAAACGTGAGACAGGAGTCCATCCAAATCCTAAAGGAGAACACAGGTAGCAACCTCTTCGACCTCAGCCACAGCAACTTCTTCCTAGAAACATCACCAAAGGCACAGGAAGCCAGGGCAAAAATGAACTATTGGGATTTCATCAAGATAAAAAGCTTTTGCACAGCAAAAGAAACAGTCCACAAAACCAAAAGACAACTGACAGAATGGGAGAAAATATTTGCAAATGACATATCAGATAAAGGGCTAGTATCCAAAATCTATAAAGAACTTATCAAACTCAACACCCAAAGAACAAATAATCCAATCAAGAAATGGGCAGAAGACATGAACAGACATTTTTCCAAAGAAGACATCCAAATGGCCAACAGGCACATGAAAAAGTGCTCAACATCGCTCGGCATCAGGGAAATCCAAATCAAAACCTCAATGAGATACCACCTCACACCCGTCAGAATAGCTAAAATTAACAAGTCAGGGAACGACAGATGTTGGCAGGGATGTGGAGAAAGGGGAACCCTCCTACACTGTTGGTGGGAATGCAAGCTGGTGCAACCCCTCTGGAAAACAGTATGGAGGTTCCTCAAACAGTTGAAATTAGAGCTACCATTCGATCCAGCAATTGCACTACTGGGTATTTACCACAAAGATACAAATGTAGGGATCCGAAGGGGTACGTGCACCCCAATGTTTATAGCAGCAATGTCCACAATAGCCAAACTGTGTAAAGAGCCAAGATGTCCATCGACAGATGAATGGATAAAGAAGATGTGGTCTATATACACAATGGAATATTATGCAGCCATCAAAAGGAATGAGATCTTGCCATTTGCAACGACGTGGATGGAACTGGAGGGTGTTATGCTGAGTGAAATAAGTCAATCAGAGAAAGACATGTATCATATGACGTCACTGATATGAGGAATTCTTAATCTCAGGAACAAACTGAGGGTTGCTGGAGTGGTCGGGGGTGGGAGGGATGGGGTGGCTGGGTGATAGACATTGGGGAAGATATGTGCTACGGTGAGCGCTGTGAATTGTGTAAGACTGTTGAATCACAGATCTGTACTTCTGAAACAAATAACGCAACATATTTTGAGAAAAAAAAAAGAAAAAGAAGAAGATAGCAGGAGAGGAAGAATGAAGGGGAGTAAGTCAGAGGGGGAAACGAACCAGGAGAGATGATGGACTCTGAAAAACAAACTGAGGTTTCTAGAGGGGAGGAGGGTAGGGGGATGGGTTAGCCTGGTGATGGGTATTAAAGAGGGCACATTCTGCATGGAGCACTGGGTGTTATGAACAAACAATGAATCATGGAACACTACACCAAAACAAATTATGTAATATATGGTGATTAACATAACAATAAAAAATTTAAAAAAAAGAACACCTGCTCATAAATCTCATACCAGAGAACACCCTTTATGAAACATGGACCAAATAATCTCTGAAATCTATTATTACATACAACTATGAGTCTAAGTTTGTATTTCTCATACATGCCACTAGACATGTCACCATTAGAAAGTACTCATTTTAGCACACAATTATGTATAAAGAACAATGAAATTCTGGCTCCAACTTGGGGAACAGGACTGGGGTAGAAGAAGAAATGCTCTAGAAGAAAGAAGTCATCTTCTAAACAAAGTAGAGGAAAAATCTGTTTCTTCTTATAAAACTGGATGTACTGAATCTTCCCAAAGATCCCACCTGACATCCAGAAGAAAAAAAACAGAGAAGAAAATGGCCCTAATGTGGACAAGAAGAGATACTTCTGCCTTGAAATTGAAAACAGTGCCTTTTAAAAGTCACCCCTGGGAATTACAAGCTGGTGGCAGTAATACTTAGTATTGGGGAAATTTGAACAGCATGAACGCTCATAATGGAGACTGTGGCAGCCACCAAAAGAAGAAACAGACTCAGAAAGAATTCTAGAGCTGATATAGCCCAAAGTTTATCTGATACATGAATCCATCTACAACATTCCACCTAAGAGGTTATCCAGTGTTTTGCTGACTATCTCCAGGAACTGGGAACCACATGGATAGCTCAATCTTTTGTTAAGATGAAAACATTCTCACTGTAACATTTTCTTGTTGGTTACTGATTTTTTTCTCATACAGATGATTTCAAGTCCTCTCACAGACCTCTTTTGAACCATAGTTTGATGACAAGATGGTTCAGTGGAAAGAATGCTGAAATGATCTTCAGAAACTGAAAATCCAATCTTCAACACTTGCCACTGATTATTTGGGTAACACTACGTAAACCAACAGCTCCTGGCTTTTGTTTCCTAAATTGAAAAATAAGGCAATCTCTAAGATCCATAAACATTCTAACATCCTATAATTCCAAGATTTACTATGGCATGGTTTATCCACTACAAATCTCTTTACTCTGGCTAAGAGTTATAGTGTGTTTAAAACCTTTAGTGTGGTGCTCAGAATACAGTAGGAGACTCTAGAAATAGTCTATTCAGTAAAGAAGAGTGGAATTATTATGTTCCTTTTTCTAAACACTATACTTACATTAATAACAACTTTAATCAAATTGGATTTTCTGAGGCCACATTACTTACATTCAAATAACCATACTTGGTACCCAGGCACTGTGGATCCTAACAACGCTTAACCAATACTGCACTAAAGTTGCTCTCCCTTATCCCATACTTTCCAAACTGATTTTTTAGTACTGAGTATAAGATTTGAGATTTTTTTTAAATTAGCCTGCATCTTGATATGTTTAGGTCACAATCTTAGCCTTTTGATTTGAATTGATACCCCAGAATATTCTCTCCAACTTTTGAAGTAGTTGATTCTGATAGCATACTACTATCAGCATTCTCAACAGACACTGATTAAAATGCTGATTAACATGGATGACCAGTGTGCCTGGGAGGCTCAGTCGATTAAATGTCTGCCTTCAGCTCAGGTCATGATCCCAGGGTCCTGGGATTGAGCCCTGCATCAGGGCTTCTCCCTCTTCCTCTGCCACTCCCCCTGCTTTGTGCTCTCTCCCTCTCTTTCTGTCAAAAAAAAAACGATGATCAACAGAAAAGGATAACATTGAAAATAAAGCTTATACCCCAAAAGCTAGAAAAAGACGAATTAAACTCAAAGTAAGCAGAAAAAGAGGAAATAATAAAGGTCAAAGAAAAAAAATCAATGAAATAGAAAAGAGAAAGTAAAAGGAAAGAAAAATCAAAGAAATCAAAGCTCGTTCCTTAAGAACAATAAAATTAATAAACCTCTAGTCAAGACTGATCAGGAAACAAAATGAAGACAGAATTATGAGTATCAGTAATGAATGAGGTAACATAACTACAGCTAATAAAAGAATAATACAAGAATATTATGAGCAACTTTAAGTTAATAAATTCAACAATTTAGATTAAGTGTATTAATTACTTGAAAGACATCAGCTACCAAAGCTTACTCAAGAAGAAATGGATAATCTAAATACTCCTAATTGAAACCTTTCCACATAAAAAGCTTTAGGCCTAGATGCCTTCATTGATGAATTCTATCAAAGACTTAAGGAAGAACAATACCAATTCAATGCAAACTCTTCCAGAAAACTGAAGAGGAAAGAATTTCTCCCATCTCATTCTATGAGGCCAACACTGCCATGCTGCCAAAACAAGACAAAGATATTACCAGAAAAGACACTTGTAGACAAATACAGATGTAAAAATTTTAATGAAATTTTAGCAAATTTAATTCAGCAATATTTTAAAAAGGTATGCAATGACAAAATAGAGTGCTACATACTGAGTATGCATATCCTCCAAAAATTGATATGAATCTTTATGCCCAGTGTGATGGTATTAAAAGACAGGGCCTTTGGGAGGTTGCTTAGGTTCTGAGAGTTGAGCCCTCATGAATGAGATTAGTGTTCTCACAAAAGAGACCCTACAGAGATTCCCTCATTCCTCCCACCATGTAAAGTTATAGTGAGAAGATGGCTATCAGTGAAGAAGCTGAGCCTTCAACAGACACCAAATATGCCAATTCCAGAACTGTGAGAAATAAATATCTATTGCTTATAAGCCATTCAGTTTATAGTATATTGGTAGGCAGCCCAAACTAAGAAATGGTATTTATCCCAGAAATACAGTTGATTTAACATTTATAAATCAATCAATGTAATTCACCATATTAACAAACTAGAAAAAGAAAAACTATGTTATCATCTCAATAGATGTGAAGAAAGCACTCAACAAAGTCCAACACTACTTACCCCTGATAAAATCTCTTATGAAATTAAGAACAGAAGGGATTTCCACTCTTATCAATTCTATCCAACATTCTATTAGAGATTCTCTCCAGTGTAATCAGGCAAGAAAAATAAAAGACATCCAGATTGGAAAAGCAAAGGTAAAGCTATATTATTTAGAAGATAACATGAGGGGGGTGCCTGGGTGGCGCACTCAGTTGAGCACCCGAACTCTTGGCTTCGGCTTGAGTGGTGGTCTCAGGGTCATGAGATAAAACCTTGCATTGGGCTCCACGCTCAGTGCAGAGTCTGCTTGGGGCTTTCTCTCCCTTTCCCTCTGACCTTTGTCCCCTTTGCTCTCTCTCACTCTCTCTCTCTCATGAATAAATAAATCTTTAAAAACTAAACAAAAGGTGATGACATGATAGTATGTATAGAAAATCTACAAAAAAGCTACCAGAACTAACAAGTGAGTTTACCAAAGTTGCAGAGCACAAGATCAATATACAAAAATCAACTCTACTTCTATATACTAACAGCGAATAATTGGAAATTGAAATGGAAAGACAAATAGCATTATAATAGCATCAAAAAATGTTAAATACTTAGGAATAAATCTGACTAAAGATGTGAAAAACTTGTACACTAAAAACTACAAAAGACTGTTAAAAGAAATTAAAGAATACCTAAGTGAAGAGATCTTATTTATAGGTTAGAAAATTAAAGAGGGTTGATATCATAGAGATGTCAACTGTCCCCAAATTACTCTGAAGATTCAACAAAATCCCAATCAAAATCTCAGTAGGCTCTTATTCTAAAATTCATATGGAAATGCAAAAGACATACAATAGCCAAAAAACAAGCAAAAGAAGAACAAAGCTAGAGAACTAACACTACCTGATTTCAAACTTACTAAAGCTACAGTAATCAAGAAATAAACCCACACATATATAGACAACTGACTTTTTACAAATATGCAAAGATAATGCAGTGAAGAAAGGACAGTCTTTTCAACAAATGGTGTTGAAACAATACCTGGACTTAAAAAGTGAATTTTGTTCCATACATCACATCACACACAAAAAATTAACTCAAAATGGACGGCAGACCTGAATGCAAAACTTAAATCTATAATACTTTAGATGAAAACACAGAGGGCGCCTGGGTGGCTCAGTTGGTTAAGCCACTGCCTTTGGCTCAGGTCATGATCCTGGAGTCCCGGGATCGAGTACCGCATCGGGGTCCCTGCTCGGCAGGGAGTCTGCTTCTCCCTCTGACCTTCTCCCCTCTCATGTGCTCTCTCTCTCTCTCTCATTCTTTCTCTCAAATAAATAAAATCTTATAAAAAAAAAAAAAGAAAACACAGAAAAAATCTCTGTGACCCTGTGTCTTAGTTCAGACAGCTACAACAAATTACCACAGTCTAGGTGGCTTAAACAACAGAAACATATCTGTCATAATTCTGGGGGCTGGGAAGTCCAAAATCAGTGTACCGGTGTGTTCAGGTTCTGATGAGACCCTCTTTCTGGCTTGCAAGGCTGCCCTCTTATGTTTCTTCACACAGTTCACACAGCAGAGTACAAAGAGAGGAAGCAAGAACTCTGATGACTTTTCTTTTCTTTTTTTTTTTAAAGTTTTATTTATTTATTTGAGAGAGAGAAAGAATGAGACAGAGAGACAGCATGAGAAGTAGGAGTGTCAGAGGGAGAAGCAGACTCCCCCCTGAGCAGGGAGCCTTATGTGGGACTCGATCCCAGGACTCCAGGATCATGACCCGATCCGAAGGCAGTCACTTAACCAACTGAGCCACCCAGGCGCCCCTCTGATGTCTTTTCTTATAAGGGTGCTGATCCCATTCATGAGCATTCAACATATGATTTTGGGGCGAATACAAATATTCATTCCATAGCACCATTAATTAATTAATTATTTAATTGTTAGATTTGACCAAAAGCATGATCGTAAAAGAACAAATTGATAAATGAAAACTATATTGAAATTTTAAAACTTTCACTCTTGAGAAGACACTTTTAAAGCTACAGGTTGGGAGAAAATCTTTGTAAAGTCTACATCTAATAAAAGTCTGGTATCCAGAATATAAAAAAACCTCTCAAAACTCAGGAATAAGAAAAATAAGAATCTAATTTTTTAAATGGGCTCAAGATTTAAAAAGACATTTCACCAAAGAAGATATATATAAATGGTAAACAAGCACAAAGAAAATTCTCCATTATCATCAGTCATTAGAGAAATGCAAATTAAAACCACAATGAGATACCATTTGGCTAACATTAAATAGACTGACAATACCAAGTACCGGAAAGAATATGGAAAAACTGGAATTGTAAGTGGGAATGTAAAATGGAGTGACCACTCTGGATCTCAAAAAAATTCAGCTGATTGAAAGAAGCCCAATAAATAAGAGTAGACGCTGTATAAACACATTTACATAAAACATTAGGAAATGCCAACAGTGAAAAAAAGGTCAGTGGTTAACTGAGGAGGGGTAAAATTAGATGGGGTGGGAAAGAGGAATTATGAAAAAGTGTGAGGAAAGTTTTGGAAGTGATGGCTATGGTCCCTATCTTAATTATACTGATGCTTTCATCAGTATACAAATGCCATAACATCAAATTCCATATTTTAAGTATGTACAATTTCTTAAATATCAGTCATACCTCAATAAAGCTGTTAAAAATATATATTAAACAGGAAAAAGAAAATGGCTTTTCTTGTCACTTACATGCTTGTTAGATTACAGGTATTCAAGGATGATCTTTTAAAAAATGTGAAGTAGACCTCATTTCATTTTGGGGAAAAGTTTTTTTTATAAAAACAAAATGCTTAATTTTATGACACCAAAAATTAAATGTTATCTTTATGAAACAGTTTATATTTTTTAATTGCATGATAAATAATAAATTTATAAAAACATTTAAGAAAATTCATACCCAGATTCCACTTTCCTGTTCTTCTGAATACTTAAGGGCTAAAAGTAGAAGCCAGTTATGCTAGGATTAAAAATCACCCTGTAGGGGCGCCTGGGTGGCTCAGTTGGTTAAACCGCTGCCTTCAGCTCAGGTCATGATCCCAGGGTACTGGGATTGAGCCCCACATCGGGCTCCCTGCTCATGCAGGAAACCTGTTTCTCCCTCTGCCTGCCGCTCCCCCTGCTTGTGCTCTCTCCCTCTCTCTCTCTCTCGCTCTCTCTCTCTCTGTGTCAAATAAATAAATAAAATTTTAAAAAATAAATAAATAAAAATAAAAATCACCCTGTAATAAAATCTTTTATTTTTTTATACATTTTTTAAAAAGATTTATTTGACAGAGACACAGCAAGAGAGGGAACACAAGCAGGGGGAGTGGGAGAGGGAGAAGCAGGCTTCCCTGTGGAGCAGGGAGCCTGATGTGGGGCTCGATCCCAGGACCTTGGGATCACGACTTGAGCCGAAGGCAAACACTTAATGACTGAGCCATCCAGGCGCCCCCTTTTTTTTATATAAATTTTTTTAAAGAAAAAAATCACCCTGTAATAAAATCTTGACTAAAAAATTCCATAACTACAAAGAAATCATTCCAGAAATATTCATTTACTGATAAGATTTTTCTTCTTTTTTTATTGTAGTAAAATTATATAACATAAAATTTACCATTTTAAGCATTTTTAAATGTACAACTTAGTGATATTCAATACACTCACAATATTATACAATCACTATCACCATTTCCAAACGTTTTCATTACCTCAAATGCATATGCTACTATGGTAAATAATGACAAAATGTTTATTAAATGAAACAACAGCAAGAAATTAAGCGTACTTCTTTATAACCAGTCTTGTAAATCACAGATGATGTGAAAGTGTACACGAACAGCAGGCAAAAATTACTGGGTAGTGATTAAATCCATCTGATAATTCACAAAATTTATATTTGTAATATATGTTTAATTGCACTGCATTTTTACTTACTAATCTAAAAACAGTATCGTACTGACTGAATATAGTGACCTTAAATAGTCTACTTAGCTTTTCTAATTAATTTGACCTAATTGTCTTTTTCTAATTTCTTACTAGGGGTTCTTAAGGACCTAAATAAGAAATGCCAATTGGAAATACCACTGCCATCTTCATGTTACTACTTCAGCATCAACATCAACACCTCCATAGAGAACAAAGAGATTATGAGAAAAAATTAGTATACAGATTGAAGATATCCACAAGCAAAATCAGAACCCCGAAAGATCTCTTACTAAGAAATAAAAGCTAAAATCCTTCTAAAATATTTTGCACAAATGACCAGAATTTATGTTTAGAACAATCAGCACTTTGCTTCTACTGGGTTACTACAAATAAACATCGTGTAGATTTTTTGGAGAGATGGGGTAAAAACAAGAAAAAGAAAACTAAGATCAGGAAACATAACCTTCACTCTTCTAGGTCCATAACACACAACCTATAATAAAAATAGAGGAGAATGAAGTCCTCTTATATTCCACAGCCTTCTTCAGATAGTGCTGTGTAAGTAGACATGCTAAAAAAAGTTAGAATCCAAATCCACCATGGACAGTTCTAATTTGAAAAACAATTTTTCTATTAAATAAACTACTTCATTCTATTCAAAAGTGAACAAAAAAATCAATTCAGGTTTTCACCTTGTTGCTTATTTTTTCAACTATTATCAAAACAAAAAAATTCCAGGGCACCTGGGTGGCTTAGTTGTTAAGCGTCTGCCTTCAGTTCAGGTCATGATCCCAGAGTTCTGGGATCAAGCCCCCCATCAGGCTCCCTGCTCGGCAGAGAGCCTGCTTCTCCCTCTCCCACTCCCCCTGCTTGTGTTCCCTCTCTCGCTGTGTCTCCCTCTGTCAAATAAATAAAATCTTTAAAAAAAAAAAATTCCATTCTGACAGTTGTTTTTTGATTCCCCAAAATTTTAAGCTTCAAAAAAAAAAAAAAACTCTACAAGTGACACAGACTGAGAAATTAGCAAGCAAAATCATGCCAAAAATTACTTTATAATAATCCTTCTTTTCTGTTTAAGTACATTCCATTTAAGAATGCTCTATGTTGGGATGCCTGGGTGGCTCAGTCGGTTAAGCAGCTGCCTTGGGCTCAGGTGCTGATTCCAGGGTGCTGGGATCAAGCCCTGCATCGGGCTCCCTGCTCAGCGGGGAGCCTGCTTCTCCCTCTCCCTCTGCCACTCCCCCTGCTTGTGTTCTCTCTCTGTGTCAAATAGATAAATAAAATCTTTAAAAAAAAAAAAAAAAAAGAATGCTCTGTGTCCTGGGGCACCTGGCTAGCTCAGTTGGAAGAGCATGAGACTCTCAATCTCAGGGTTGTGAGTTCAAGCCCCACACTGGGTGCAGAGATTACTAAAACAAACAAACAACAACAACAACAAAACACAAATAAACTTTGGAAGAAAAAAAAGAATGCTCGGTGTCTTGATAAAGATAATGGTTGCACAAAACTGAATGCACTAAAAATGCCACTGAACCTCAGTACACTTTAAGTCATTAATTTTGGGGTACATGGGTGGCTCAGTCAGTTAAGCGTCTGCCTTCAGCTCAGGTCATGACCCAGAGTTCTCGGATCAAGCCCCGCATCAGGCTCCCTGCTCAGTGAGGAGTCTGCTTCTCCCTCTCCCTTTCCCCCTGCTTGTGTTTTCTCTCTCTCTCTCTCTCAAATAAATAAAATCTTAAAAAAAAAATCGTTCATTTTGTTAATTTCATACACATAAAAAAGATTGCTTCTGTGCATATTTTGAGTCATGAGCTAACTAAAAATTATGAATCTGTTTTCCCCAATACTCTTGAGGAAGCAAGCATGTGGACTTAATTGGTAATGGCAGACAGTTGCGGGACCCCAACATGAAAAAGGACACAACTATACATAAAAATTGTGGAACTGGAGATTGGATGGTACCGTAACTAAATAAAGCCTCCATTCCTCTGGACTTCTAACTGTGAAATCCATTCAAAACAGCACCAAGACTATTTTTAGATACTGCTGAAGTGGAACAAAGAACTCAAGATGATCTCTTAATTCTGACCTGCGTTAGACTAATAGTCCAAATGTGCAGTATACTTGTCTACCAAATAAAGTCCAACTTTAAAAAAAAATTAAGCCCCTTGGAAATTTGGCCTCATTCTTACAGCTCACTATTCCCCCGTAATAACCCTTTACTTCATTTAAAGAGCTCTAATCTCCCCTGAATGTCTTGCACCTCTTTCGTTTTGTCCTGTTGCTTCTCTCTGCCTAGAAGGTCCTCTCCTACAGCTGTAACTATGCTTTAAGACCCAATTCAAATCTCACCTCTTTCATTTATCATTTTCTTACTACTTTATTTATGAAAATTCTTTTATGGCTATTTTGGATAAACTGCTCCTGAGAATATCTACCCAATACACTGTGTTATTCTTTTTTTTTTTTTTTTTTTTAAGATTTTATTTATTTATTTGAGAGAGAGAATGAGAGCCAGAGAGCACGAGAGGGAAGAGGGTCAGAGGGAGAAGCAGACTCCCCGCTGAGCAGGGAGCCCGATGTGGGACTCGATCCTGGGACTCCAGGATCATGACCTGAGCCGAAGGCAGCCGCCCAACCAACTGAGCCACCCAGGCGCCCACTGTGTTATTCTTATACTGTTAAAAATTCTTCTCTGCTGTAAATACCCTAATTTAATTACTGTGTCATTAGTGAACTATATCATGTTTTTCCTTAAGTAGAAAGACTGTTGTAGTCTCTTTTTTTTAAGATTTTATTTATTTGACAGAGGAGAGAGTGAGAAAGCACAAGCAGGGTGAGGCACAGAGGGAGAGAGAGAAGCAGACTCCCCACCAAGCAGGGAGCCTAATGCGGGGCTCGATCCCAGGACCCTGGGATCATGACCTGAGCTGAAGGCAGACGCCCAACTGACTGAGCCACTCAGGTGCCCCGTTGTTGCAGTCTTTTAAAAAGATAACAACAATCCATCCTTCTCTCAAGATGACAAGACATCCCATTCAGAAAAAATAAGAGTATAAAAATAATAAATCTTAAAATATAAATAACCTTATTCTCCTCCATTCTTTCTAAAAGAAATACACAAATTTAGCTATTTCATCTTCTCATTATAGCAACCACAAGATTCCTTTGTGAACAGCCTAATAAAAACATATTTTGGAATGGCACAGCAACTGTCGAACAATACAAACTCTTAAATATATTTAATCACACTAGATTTGCAATGCCTGATTTAAAGTATAGATATTTCAAACTCCAATAAGATTCATGTGCCTCAGGTGTATATTCAAAATTAATTGCATATAACACACCAATATAAATTCAATTTCCCTTTCTAACCTCACTGATTGCACCTCTTGTAACAAGCGCCTAACTGATCAATTTCTCATCAAGAACCACAAATTGGCACTTCGTCTTACAGATGATAAACTATGTTTCACCTCTCAACCTTCAATGAAGAAAATGAAAATTTAATCAGTATAGGTAGATTCCCTACCCCCAAAACTCTAATCCCAAAAAGCTGTACATATGGTTATGCCTAAGAGTATTATTCAATCTTAAAATTCATCACATTTCTTTTTTTTAAGATTTTATTTATTTATTTGAGAGAGAGAATGAGAGAGAGAGAGAGAGCATGAGAGAGGGGAGGGTCAGAGGGAGAAGCAGACTCCCCGCTGAGCAGGGAGGCCGATGTGGGACTCGATCCCAGGGCTCCAGGATCATGACCTGAGCCGAAGGCAGTCGCTTAACCAACTGAGCCCACCCAGGCGCCCAAAATTCATCACATTTCACTTGTTCAGCTAGGGTAGATACTTTCAAGTCCAAAGTATACTAAGAATCTAAGCTTTAAAGAACAGGTATTTTATCTTTTAAATATATATTTATTATATTATTATATATCTAAACATATATTTTTAAGTGTGTGCATGTGTGCAGGCATGTGAGTATATATGTGTATATATATTTCTTTCCACTAAAAAAGAAAACCTAAAACAATGAATAACTCAGTACCACTGACACTATGAAAGAAGTGCCCAGTATATGGCTTCTAAAGAAATTAAGACTCAGTGGTTATCACCAAAAGAACTAAGCCTCCTTTGCAAAACAGCTAATCCCAGATCCCACCCTGGAAATACTTAAGATGAGTGTGGAAAAATTCTATCATATCAGATAGAAAAGAAGCTATCAAAGGTTATGAGAGTCATATCAAAACAAGTGAGGAAACTACCTGCAGAGGCCCCAACTGAGCCAAAGTTGAAAATTTGATCAATAATAAGGATAAAACTATACTGGACCAAATATACCAAATATGTTTAAATATATTAATTCATTAATACACTTAAAAAATTTTCACAGCTCATCTCCAGAAAAATGTTAGAGAACCAATACTATTTTGAAAACTAGAAAATAAAGGATAAGACTTAGGCAATTACTCTACTTTTTCTATATCCGTAGCTAAAAATAACCAGTTTACGAAGGGAAGTTTCTCTTATAAAATTCTGGCTAATAAACACAGGAATGCTGGAATATCACCATTTTGTGAACTCAATGAAGTTGTGGATCTGGGGATAGGCACTGATCATCAATAGCTAGTAACATTACAAAGACAGAAACAATCTGATATTACATATCCCTCTCTTAATAGAAGTATACACCAGCACCTATAAAATGTTCTTAGGAAAAAAATATATATGCATAACTTTTAATCTGATTTAGACCAAGCCTCTACATTTAACTACAAATTTACAGGAGATACCAAGAATAGAAACCGTATTAAGGTATACCACATGAATGTAATCAGTAAAATCCAGACTCTGGGAGACAAAGAAAACCAAAGTAGCCAGTTTGTTCCACCAAATAACAATAATAATAATTTTAAAAGGAAAACAGAAAATGCTAAATAAATAAAATAGTTGGAGGGGAAACCTATAGATCAACTCTGACCAAAATAACTTTTTTCAGTAAGAGAAATATTCTGTGCTGTCCAATAAGGTGGCTCATGTGGCTGCTGAGCACTTGATGATTAAGGATCAGAATATTCCACTTTAATTTTAATTAATTTAAATTTAAATAGTTACATGTGACTACTGTACTGGATGGTGCTGTTATAAATCAATGGAGAATTAAGGGACTTATTAATCAATCTGCAATTTATCAAATGAGGGATCTTATTTGGGTCCCAATTCAAACAAATAAATCTTTTTTAAAAAGACTATAAAACAGGGAAATGTGAATCCTGTCAGATATTTAATAATATTAAGAAATTACTATTAATATTTTTATTTATAACAACTGTATTTTGGTAATGGGGCCAGAGATTATCGTTTAAAAATATTTACAGATAAAATGATATAATTTCTGGAATTTGCTTCAAACTAATTGGGGGGGTTGAATAAAAGATTAGGCATTGTATTGATAATGACTGAAGCTGGGTGATGGGTAAATGGGATCCTGGATACATTCTCTATATTTGTAGGTCTTTGAAAATTCTCATAATAGTGCTTGCTTCGGCAGCACATATACTGAAAATTCTCATAATAGAAATTTTGGAGGGAAGAGGGGACACTTGTATGCTATGAAGAGGTTTGCTTGTTTTGTTTCCCCGAGGAAGTACAGCAGATACTAGAAATATAAAAGAAATTCTTAGGAGGGATGATTTGGAATACTTTGCAGGTAACTCTGGTTACAGGCCAATAAACTGTCCGTTATTTCTTAATTTTTTTAGAGATTTTATTTATTTGAGAAAGAGCATGAGAGCACATGCAAGGGAGGAGACAGACAGAGAGAAGAGGGAGAGGGAAAGGGAGAGAATCTCAAGCAGATTACATGAACAGTGCAGAGGACAATACAGAGTTTGTAGGGTTCTTTCCATAACCCTACAATCATGACCTGAGCCGAAATCAAGAGTCAGACCATTAACCAACTGAGCCACCCAGATGCCCCAAACTGTCCTTTATTTTATACACTCAAATCTTTCTATCGGCCAGTTTTTTACTTTCTGGATGTCATACCTGAATTTTTCTTTAACATCATTTGACGGGGGCGCCTGGGTGGCTCAGTTGGTTAAGCAACTGCCTTCGGCTCAGGTCATGATCCTGGAGAACCCGGATCGAGTCCCACATCGGGCTCCTTGCTCAGCAGGGAGTCTGCTTCTCCCTCTGACCCTCTTCCCTCTCGTGCTCTCTATCTCTCATTCTCTCTCTCTCTCAAATAAATAAATAAAATCTTAAAAAAAAAAAAAAACATCATTTGACGGTTCCTTTCAAAGTGGTTAGATTAGAATGTAAAAGCAAATGCCTCATTTGGACCTATAGAAGTGGCTCACAATTTGAACTAAGAACATTACAATGTTTTGTTGTTGTTGTTGCTGTTTTTCAATTTAGATTTAGGGATATGGTAGGACAAAAATGCACCACCATCACCACCCCAGCCAAAAGATATCCATGTCAAATCCCTGGAACCTATGATGTTATCTTATTTGGGAAAAGGGTCTTTAAAATGTAATTAATGATCCTGAGAAGAAATCATCCTGATTAGGTGGACTTAAATCCAATGACAAATGAC
The DNA here is from genome assembly GCF_003265705.2 of Callorhinus ursinus. Classification (NCBI taxonomy): domain Eukaryota; kingdom Metazoa; phylum Chordata; class Mammalia; order Carnivora; family Otariidae; genus Callorhinus; species Callorhinus ursinus. The sequence goes on from NW_027397075.1 coordinate 43,692,194, forward strand.
CTTAGATACATGGAGGAGAATAAACAAAGTAAAAGGCAAAGTGAAGAGGCAGAGATTAGAGTAAAGTGGTCACAAGCCAAGCAAGCTAGCAACCACTAGAGGCTGGAAAAGGAAAATTCTCCCTCCAACATTCCACAAGTGTAGCTTGATTTCAGACTCTGACCTCCACAACTGTGAGAGTAAATTTCTCTCATTTTACACCACTAAGTTTGTGGTTAATTGTTAAAACAGCCACAGAACACTAATATAAGGAATTATCTACTCTTTCAAATATTGACTACCTATTCCTTCCTCATATTGGCTCAATAATTAGAAGTTATTGTGAATCTAAATAATTTTTTGAACATCTTTTCCATTTTGAAGGCAGGAATTTTTGTTTCTTTTACTCAATGATGTACATCTACTGCTGGAAACTACTCAGTGATCATAACTTTTTATGTTTCTTTCTACCTTTCTCAGTGGCATTCTTTCATTAAACAGCTAAAGTGGCCCTACCCAAAGAAAACAAAGAGCATAAAGAAGAACTTACCTTACTTTAAACTCTGCCATCTTGAAGCTTTAACAATTATTCCAGATGTCTAATAGCTAATTTGGGAAACTCTATCTGAAATCATCAGGTTCATTCATCCGGTATGTTAGCTTTTCCTCTACCATGTAGAGTATATAACCAATAATTCCCAAAGTTTTTTTGTTTCATGATTTAATGTTTTATAATTATCCCCTCTAGTTCATGACCTTCCATCCCTCAAACTTACCAAAAAAAAAAAAAAAAAGCACCGTGTGATAACTGACACAGTAACTTTATATGTTAATGATTTTTACAAGGGAAGGAAAAATTGAAACACTGAAAACACTTTACTCTGTGGTATGTAAAGAAAGGATTATAAGCCTGTGTCCCAAGCATTTCTTCCTTTCTTCTAACTTCCTACCTGTATGCTACTCAAAGTTGATAATCATTTTTGTCACATAATTTTCCTACCTACTTATATCATTATCTTTTGTTTTGGCAGTCAGCATCCAATTACATTTAATTCTCTTTTAGTGAAAAAGAAGGAATTTCATCAACTTGAAGAGTAATACTATTTACTATTCAGAAGCACATCTTTCCTATTAGTGAACTAGCCTGAGGTTAGTGGCACCTTTAAAGAATACACAGATTATTTTTGCAGGTAATAATACTATGTAGAAGCAGTCATTTCTACAATATGAATGAATATGCAATTCTATTCCACTATAAACATGAAATAATACCCTTCAGAAATAACTTCAGGGGGCGCCTGGGTGGCTCAGTTGGTTAAGCCGCTGCCTTCAGCTCAGGCCATGATCCCAGGGTCCTGGGATCGAGCCCCACATCGGGCTCCCTGCTCATGCAGGAAGCCTGCTTCTCCCTCTGCCTGCCGCTCCCCCTGTTCGTGCTCTCTCCCTCTCTCTCGCTCTCTCTGTGCGTCAAATAAATAAATAAAATCTTTAAAAAAAAAAAAAAGAAATAACTTCAGTATACACCCAAAACTAATGTAGTATGTGTCAATTAAACTTCAATTTTTTTTTAAATCAGAAAGAAGAAAGAAAAAGGATGGATGGATGGATGGATGGATGGATGGAAGGAAGAAAGAAGGAAGGAGGAAGGAAGGAAGGAAGGAAGGAAGGAAGGAAGGAAGGAAGGAAGGAAGGAAGGAAGGAAGGAAGGGAAAAAGAACGAAAACTTCATTATATGGCTTGAATATCAGATCTTTTTATCCTTTCTTAAAGAAGTTAATGAGAAGATTAAAAAGTATATCATTCTTATAGAGATGATAATTATCTTGTTGGCTTGGCTCTTGTCTCAACTTTCACTCTTAGCCATCTGTATTTCTCAATGGCTCTCAAAACAAAGTTATAATGACTACAAATGAATCTAGTATTTCATTTTTTTGGTTAAACTCTCTACTAGTCCCTGGTATATAGTCTTCTCATGTAATATTAACCCACTACGAGCAGAAAGATTTTTGAAAATCAATAATAAATGAACTAAACAACACTAACAGACAAGTGGAAAAGAAAAAACACTGTCCTGCCACTGATCACCTGAAAATGTAGCAAATTATAGCTCTCCCTATTGTAAATATAAAATGGTTTTATTTCCAGTTCAGAAGAGTCATAAATAATTTTTAAGGAGATAATGATATGGATAACAAAATGGAAAACTGGGGGGAGGGGAGATACAAGATTATAAATGTGAGAAAAGTAATACATTATGAATGCACAGATTTGACAGTAATCATATACATGCAAAAACTACTTCATGAATTTTAGAAATGCAATTCAGTCTTCCATCCTCTAGAACTAAAAAGCAAGTTAAAAAAATAAAAAGCCAGGGACAAAGGTGAGGTAGAAGATGCCGGAAGTGGACTCTGTCCATTCAAGCATATAATCGGAATGAATAATTTACAAGCATACTTTCATCTTCAAAGCCACTAAGAGCTGAATTCTAAGGAGCTTAGGGAGATTGTTACACATCTGCTAACCAAGATGAATAAGCAAAGGGAACCTAAGCAAAAATGATCCAACAAAACCTGTTCACATGATTGGAGTGGGGGTGGGAAAACTAAAGACATGGCAGAATAGCAGAGACTAGTATAGTTGTGGTCACCGACTCATGTCCTTAACTGTATCTATTCATTTCACTTCAGAAAATCAGATAGTTGTATTAAGCCAACTGAATTAGAGAGCTGTATTAGGCTAACATTAGCTATATATACTCTCCATTAAAAGAATACTTTAGGGCGCCTGGGTGGCTCAGTCAGTTAAGCGTCTGCCTTCAGCTCAGGTCATGATCTCAGGGTACTGGCATTGAGCCCCACACTGGGCTCCCTGCTTAGTGGGGACTCTCTGTATACTCTCTCTCTCTCTCTCTCTCTGCAATAAATAAAATCTTTTAAAAAAAGAATACTTTAGGGCGCCTGGGTGGCTAAGTTGGTTAAGCAACTGCCTTCAGCTCAGGTCATGATCTCAGGGTCCTGGGATCAAGTCCCGCGCATCAGGCTCCCTGCTCAGTGGGGAGCCTGCTTCTCCCTCTGACCCTCTTCCCTCTCGTGCTCTCTATCTCTCATTCTCTCTCTCAAATAAATAAATAAAATCTTTAAAAAAAAAAGAATACTTTATAAGATAATGAGAGGCAGAATGTGAAAGGAAAACAAAGCATCAGTAGGTCTTTCCATTTTAATTCAAATAATCTAAAAAATATATTCTACTGAATACACATATTTTAAAAATTCTAATAATTCATATATGATTTTTCAAATTTATGCCTATTTCATGTATTTTTGAAAGGAAGCATATCAAACACAAAAAAATCCCACAAAAATAAGTAGGTTGTCTTACAAAAATTGACACTCAACAGCATATAAAATATTTCTCAGCAGTCAAATGAAACTCTATACTTGGCATCAAGACAACACAATGCCACAAAAACACAGTATCTTTAAATGAAGATCTCATATCATCTGTTTCTCTATTGATTTTAAAGAAATGCTACATGTCTCACCTCAGACTATACCTTATGAAATTACAGTATTAGCATTATAAAACAACAACAACAAATAATATGCTTTAACCATCTAACCAGCAAGTAAAATTCTGCATCTCAAGATCAAGTTAAAAATTAAGAAACAAAAATAAAAACAAGAAGCAAGCTAGGTCAGTCTACTCCCTTTTTCCTACAAATAGTACTTTGGATTCAAGGAAGATTGAGGGAAAGGATTCATTTTTATTCCTACTCATTGATGTGCTCAATAAATATGTAAGGTATTTTAGATATGAGATATAAAACAGAAAAAAAGACAAAAATCTCTGGTCTCAAGGGACTTATATTGGTCTCAAGAATACTAATAAATCAATGAGAAAAATAAATACTTAAGATACCAGAAAGTGACAAATACTATGCAAAGAAATAAAATGGGGTGATGTAATTTAAAGTGACTGAGTGGTTATGTAAGATTGGATATTCAGAAGGCCCTCTGAAGGACACAGCCCCAATGATCAAATGATTCTACTCAGGTCAAGAGCTAAAAAACCTTATTCTAAGAGCAAGTTTGGCCCAATTTAGGTACAGAAAGAAAGGCAATGTGACTAGAGCCTAGTAAACAAGGGGGAAAATGGTAGAAGGTAAGGTCATGACCACAGGACCAAATTATTTAGGGCCTTGTAGGTCAGAGTAATAAATTTTTACATTATACCCTTGGTCTGTAAGAAGGAGTCATGAAACTCCACTGTCATGCTTTTTGTAAAATTGCTCTTGGGGATACTATTCACCACACCAAACAAATACTCTTCATGAAGGTCCAAAGGAAGAATTTCTCTCAAATCTCATGGTCAATAACAACTGAACTTTTTCTGAGAAACGGATATAAATTTACCTTATGTGTAATTCTGAAATGAATCATGCTCTCATCTATCCCCTGAACCCCAAAAAACTCAGAATTGAATTTATAATTAGCTTCTAGCAATTGTATAAAACCTTATGGCATCTATTTTTTGAAATAAATGTTTTCTTTTAGAATAGTTTTAGATTCACAGAAAAGTTACAAAGATAGTCCAGAGAGTTCCCATATACCCCCCCAAGTTTCCCCTATCATTAACATCTTATTAAGTATGGTAAATTTGTCACAATCAATGAACCAAAACTGAAACATTATTATAAACTCAAGTCTATAATATACTCAGATTTCCTTAATTTTTACCTGATGCTCTTTTTCTGTTCCAGGATCTTTACAATATCTAATCTATATACTAAATTTACTGGAGCTTTATATCACTATTCTATCTTAATTTCCCCCTTATTCTAACCTCTATAACTACTAATACCTAATATATCTTAATTCTATAAACCTCCCCCAATACTTCTGGGAACCATGCGGAATAACAACAACAACAAAAATGAGTAGAGACAGAGTTCTTGAAAGATAAAATTAGCTTTTCCCCAAAAAAGTCATATAGTTGAGTATTATTCAAAATAATACTTCATAAATCTTTTAAAAATACAGAGACTCAAAAAATATCCAATCAAAAATTGTATTCAAATATATCATTTGGATAAAAATGCAGTCAATATAAAATAGTCTTTTTTATGTTTCAATATTATTCTCTGGAATTCTCCTTTTGTTGGCACATACAGCATTAGTAATCCTAAACATCCTTGAGTCACACAACATTAGTGTGGTCTCAGATCACACAAATCTAAAATGAGGATGAGGCAGAATGATCTTCCAAAGTCCCTTTCAATTAGAAATGTCAATGATCTCTTAATTCTGTGACCTAGGTTGACTGTCAGATTCTCATATTTTGCCATCACAAGAGCAGAAAACAGTAATGCTTCTAAACAAAAGATAGTACATTTTAAAAAGAGAATGTCAAAGCCTGAAGCTTTACTTGAAATTAATTCAGAGAAAAAAATAGATTAATATAGTATATAAATAATATGAGTAGTGCATAAATTTATATGTATATAAACTATGTTAATCAAAAGTACCCTGGGAAAGGGGGAAATTCCCCTCCAAAAAAAGGTGTGACTATTTACCCAAGTAGATTAATTTCATAAAGTGGCTAAGATGCCAAATGGGGAAAGAAAAAAAAAAGCATGAAAGTAAAAAAAAAAAAAAAAAAAAACAATTCATCAATTTATATTTACTAGTTCTCTATCACTGAAAATTTGACTATGTCAAATGGGTATTGCAATTAAGAGGTCTGTTTTCACATCTATATTAAATTGTTTTGTCTCAAAACAATCCTATTAAGGTATCACTGATTTGCTGCTGGGGAACCATTAGCTGGCAGCTTCATTTAATCTGTCCCAAATACCCATTACCTCACTGGCAGCAGGAATTATAAAACCCAATTGAGTCTAAGCGTTTTTAGCACCGTTTTCCAAAAATTCCTTAAAACACTATTCCACTAAAGACTGACTCCAAGGATTCTAAGTGTGTACATGATCTCTACATTAAAAAAAAAATCCACAGGGGCGCCTGGGTGGCTCAGTTGGTTAAGCAACTGCCTTCGGCTCAGGTCAGGATCCCAGGGTCCTGGGATCGAGCCCCACATCGGGCTCCCTGCTCAGCCAGAAGCCTGCTTCTCCCTCTCCCACTCCCACTGCTTGTGTTCCCTCTCACGCTATCTCTCTCTCTCTCTCTCTGTCAATTAAATAAATAAATAAAAATCTTTAAAAAAAAAAAAAAATCCACAATTCTAGTCACTTTAATATTCTCATTCTACTGTCATGGTATGCTGCTCTATAAGTTTTTCTGCAAGAAAAAAAAACCAATTTAAATATTAAAATGTTTAATTATTTATGTCATTATTTAAAAATCAATAAATTGTATAAACTTTAACATGGAATTTAAGTCATCTTCTAAGTCATAGAATATTTCCAAATGTAAATACTTACCAAAAGAAACAGATTATACAGAAGAGTAGGCAATATATTATTGTTATAATTATATTATTATATCAAAAGAGATTAAATATAAATCGATAAGGAATGCCTAAGTCCTTAAGCTTTCTTATGTATATTATTTTGGAATATGAGCACTTCCTAATTACAATTGTAAGACATCTACTTTAAATAAAAAGAGATCTTTTATTTTTCATGAATCAATATATGAATGATCCATGAAATTTACTATCAAACGATGAATGAAGCAAAATACCATAAATCTGAATGTTTATTCATTTGACTAAAAAAAGCAGCTTTCAGTGAATATGTCTTAATTTCTTAATGCATTGAAATTATTTGGTTGTTTTTTAAATGAGGAAAAAGCCTACTTTATTAACAAAGAGTAAAGGCACTATCTTGAAATGTCCTACAAAGTTGTAAGAAAATAACTCACTAGTATAAAAATTGTGTCTGGCAATATATGTTAAGAAAAGAAAAAAAAGAAGATAGCAGGAGGGGAAGAATGAAGGGGGGAAATCAGAGGGGGAGAGGAACCATGAGAGATGATGGACTCTGAAAAACAAACTGAGGGTTCTAGAGGGGAGGGGGGTGGGGGGATGGGTTAGCCTGGTGATGGGTATCAAAGAGGGCACGTTCTGTGTGGAGCACTGGGTATTATGCACAAACAGTGAATCATGGAACACTACATCGAAAACTAATGATGTAATGTATGGTGATTAACATAAGAATAAAAAAATTGCGTCTGTGGTCAACTTCTTATCAACAAACACTTTCAAATACTATGCCTTTTATCAAATAAATCACTTCACTCTTACAGAATCCATTTCAAGTCACCTTTCTTTCACTATAATTATAAATCCATTCCATCTTAAACAAAAGTAGTATGAAATATGAGGAAGCTGCTTATTTTACTACAATGCATCTAAATTAACAAGTCAGCAAAAATGTTTTCGTTTTTCAAAAGACTTATTTGACAGAATGAGAGGGGGGAGGGGCAGCAGGAGAAGCACTCCCCCTTGAGCAGGGAGCCTGATGTGGGGATCGATCCCAGGACTCTAAGGTCATGACCTGAGCCAAAAGCAGATGCTTAACTGACTGAGCCACCCAGGCACCCCAGCAAAAATGTTTTTTAACTCTAATAATGATGTTAAGCTATAACCATTCCACATATGTAATTATTCAATACAGCTATTTACTTAGATTCAATTCAATACAATAAATATTTTTAAAAATATAAATGTCCTCTGGATGCTATAAACAAACAAATATTTCTGTATTCTAATAGAATAATCAAACTATCAATGAACTTAAGCCTATAAGCCTACTGGCTAATTACTGTCTAAAAGAAGTTAGCATTAATCATATTGATCCAAAATTATTTAAGATTTATGGCAGGGGTTTTGGACTTTGGCTATTTATTAGAATCACTTGGGAGAGTATAGAACTACCAATGCCTGGGCTTCACTCCCAGATCCTATTTTAATTGATATGAGATGGGAACCAAGTATCAATATTTGTATAAAAAAAACAAAACAAACACAGGTAAACTGAATTAAACATACAGCAGATTTGAGAACTACCAACTTAGGAATATACTTCAGTTATAAGATTAAAAAAAAACTTGTTCACTGGCACCAAAAGTTTTAACTCTACTCAAAACTTAAGGTGTAGGAGAAAAAGAGAGTGAAGAAAAGAGATAAAGACAACATTCAAAAAAAATAATCGAGGCCTAGCAAACATTTCTGCCTTTAAAAAATGTTAAAAGTTGGGGCGCCTGGGTGGCTCAGATGATTGGGCGTCTGCCTTCGGCTCAGGTCACGATTCCAGAGTCCTGGGATCGAGTCCCGCATCGGGCTCCCTGCTCCTTGGGAGCCTGCTTCTCCCTCTGCCTCTCTCTCTCTCTGTCTCTCATGAATAAATAAATTAAAAAAATCTTTAAAAAAAAAATGTTAAAAGTTGAAAGCCTTATCTTAGACTTGGTTGATAGATCTGCTTATGCTACACAGCTAAATAAAAGCCTAGCAATACAAACAAAATAGTAAGAATAAATGACAGAAATAATTATCAAACTTAACACCATAGAAAGACAGTAAATTAATATAGTATCACAATCAAATGAGACAAAATTATAGTCACTTTAATAACTAGGGGCGTCTGGGTGGCTCAGTCGTTAAGCATCTGCCTTCGGCTCAGGTCATGATCCCAGGGTCCTGGGATCGAGCCCCACATCAGGCTCCCTGCTCCGTGGGAAGCCTGCTTCTCCCTCTCCCACTCTCCCTGCTTGTGTTCCCCTCTCTCACTGTGTCTCTCTCTGTCAAAGAAATAAATAAAATCTTTTAAAAAATTTTTTTAAAATAACATTTTCTAACCTTAATACTACACAGAATAGTGTTTCTTTAAACCACTTTCAATATCTTCAATTCTTAAGTACCTCAAAAGAGAAGAATTCATTTTAAGAAGATAAAGTTACACAGCTTTAATCTGAGATTAGAAAGAACAAAGAAGTGCGGAATATTTCCCTTATGAAAGTAGCATATACATCTGCACAATCAGCCCACAACACTCCCTTTACAACAGGGTCCAAAGAAGTTAATGTCTCTGAGCAATGTGATAAAAAAAAGTTCCTAACTATAAGCATTTTAGCATATTATCATAGAATTCAGTTTTTCCTCTAATAACAGCTAAAAGTGTATGAAAATTACTAGCAACATGAACCGGCATGAAGGGATGAATGAGGATCACCAGAACATGTCCGAGTGTTTGTTACAAACTGGATGGTAAAACTTAAAAGAAAAACTAGAGATAACCCAACCTTGAGAATAAAATTAAAAGAACCAAGTTACACAGGATGAGGGAACCAGTTAAACCTCCGTGTAATTTCATTTTTCTTAAAATGAAATTTTAAGAAAGTTATTTTTAAAATATTTTGAGAGGTACTCTTTAAGACACATAAAATAAGAACAAAGAACAAACATTTTGATAAATCTTAAGTGCTTTCAGTTAAACATTAGAAAATTAAACATATTATTATCCAAAATTCAGTTACATATTATAAAACTAATACCTAAGTGCCAATACCCTGGTAAAGATTTCAAGATGTTAAAGGAAGCACATTTTGAATGCAGAATGGTTAGAGATGAAAGATGCACATTTCTGTGTCATTAAAGAAATGAGATTTTTTTCTTTGTTTCAGGAGTAGAATTCAGTGATTCAGCAAAGAAATGAGATTTTTAATTATAGACATACGTTTATAAACCCACTTCAGCATCTGTTACATGTCATAAAAATAAGCCTCCAAAAGCCTGTCACTAGAATGACTTAATAGAATTCCAGTCTGGTATCTCATAAATATATTAATCTGTACACACTATCTAGATTACTCTTGGTATATACTTTTTCATATTCATCTCTCCTGAAAAAAATGGGATGTGAAATTTTAAAAGATTACTCAGCCTCGGAGGAAACACTCCCTCAATAAATAACTGTTGAATTAGCTCCAAAATTTAATGACACAAGAACTCTTACAACTTTAAATTACAACTCTCCAAACCTACCAAAGGTTAAACCCATAAAGAATGAGCTGGTGAGTAGAAGCTGAGATAACAGAAAAGATCAATAAAGATAATTGGAGAGACAACTACTGTCCTTAGATCAGTGATTTTATGACTGCCAAACTGTGCACATGCATATATATACATGCTTATATCACCCACACACATACACACAGTAAATATGCTTCACTGTTTTTTTTTTTACTAATCCCAATCTAAAGCCATGACATAAATAGAAAGGAAAACTAAATTGCCCAGACTAATTATGGACTAAGGATTCACTAAAGGAAGGAAGGAAGGAAGGAAGGAAGGAAGGAAGGAAGGAAGGAAGGGAAGACGGATATAAAAATATACTGGGGGGAGGGGAGATGATACAGATAAGAACTTTGACTCTAAACCAGTATCTGTGATTCACACAAGGGCATAGTAAGGGATCCATTGTAGGGTAAATGTGAGCTTAACGAACAAAAAGTCTGACTGAAATATAAAGTAATCGTAATATATATTTTAAAAAGCATAAAAGATCTATATAATAGGGCAGGATATATTAGTTTTATACTATGCAGTTTAAAATATTTTCCCTTAAAAAGGGATTTTATGTGACTAAATTAGGGATTAATGCATCTTACCTTCCACAGAAGGTGCCTGATCCTGAGCTGAATACAGCATGTCCTTGAAAGCCTATTAAAAAAACAAACAAACAAAAAATGCATGAAATCATGAGTAATCTTTACACTAAAAGCATTTGACCCTAAGCAATTACTTCTTTTTCAATATCCAGACGACATGATTCCCTAAATTGAGAATTTAGTAAAATACTTCAATTAACTTTAATAAGCTGAAACCCAAATACTATACTTTTGTATCAATCCACTATTGTCCAATCTTTAAGAAAATGGCTAATATGTACACTTTAAAAATTAAAGGGCATTTGGAAAAAATGAAAAATCTCCTGAGATCATAACTCTGACTAAAAGAAAATAGTGACAGAAACTGAGAACAGTGGTCCTAGAGAAATACATGGAACACTGCTTAAGAAAATATGAAACACTGGATACAAATTTTTTTTAATTGTAGTAACATAAAAGTAACAAAATGCACCATCTTAACCATTTTCACGTTAACAATTCAGTGGTGTCAAGTACATTCACAATGCTGTGTAGACAATCTCCAGAATTCTTTTTATCTTGGATACAAATACTCTTCAATGAAGGCCTAGAAAGTCCTCTATTAAGAGTTCAGGACTATAGGACACAAGATGGCAGCCACCACGGGCTCGGGAGTAAAAGTCCCTCGCAATTTTCGACTGTTGGAAGAACTGGAAGAAGGCCAGAAAGGAGTAGGAGATGGCACAGTTAGCTGGGGTCTAGAAGATGACAAAGATGTGACACTTACAAGATGGACAGGGATGATAATTGGGCCTCCAAGAACAATTTATGAAAATCGAATATACAGCCTTAAAATAGAATGTGGACCTAAATACCCAGAAGCACCCCCCTTTGTAAGATTTGTAACAAAAATTAATATGAATGGAGTTAATAGTTCTAACGGAGTGGTGGACCCAAGAGCCATATCAGTGCTAGCAAAATGGCAGAATTCATATAGCATCAAAGTTGTCCTGCAAGAGCTCCGGCGCCTAATGATGTCTAAAGAAAACATGAAACTCCCTCAGCCGCCTGAAGGACAGTGTTACAGCAATTAATCAAAAAAAGAAACCACAGGCCCTCCCCCCTCCCCCCCATTCGATTTAAGCAGCCATTTTCCACAGTAGTACATTTTCTAGATACGTCTTGTAGACCTCAAAGTACTGGAAAGGAAGCTCCCATTCAAAGGCAATTTATCTTAAGATACTGTAAACGATATTAATTTTTTGTCCATTTGAAATATATAAGTTGTGCTATAACAAAAAATAAAAAAAGAGTTCAGGACTATAAACATATTTACAGATTTACTGGTTTTTTTCCAAACCAGTGAATTAACTACCAATAATATTTAGGTAATTTGGATGGCTGCAGTTTGGTCTCCCAATAAGTGGTTTGGGGGCAGTAATGAGAAAAGCATTTCAACATACCTATCAATAGGTAGAATCAATCGAATGGATAAGGTTCCAGTGCTGAAGAGCTGGTCATAAACAGGTGGCTATATCCAGTCCCATAGCTTCAAAGCTTCAAATACCATCTAACAATTGGTGATTCCCAAAGTGGCCTCCGGCCTCCCTCAACAACTAACATTTGGAGTCAGATAATTCTTTATTTGGGGGTAGCTAGGGAGGCTGTTTTGTGCATAATACGATTTTTAGTACCATCCCTGGCATCAAGAGACCCACTACCCTCATCTAGATACCAGCAGCAACACCTCCACCAAAACCGTGACAACCAAAATGTCTCCAGACACTGCCAAATGTGCCGTGAGGGACAAAATCAATACACTACCCCCACACCCAGAACCACCTTAGAATCACTCAAGTTTAAACCCAAAAAAGAGGAAATAAACCTCCAGGGTAAGCCGTTCTATATTCAAGTCTAGTAAGTTATATTCTTCCCAAGTGAATTTACCATTTGCTTTAGACCAGTGAACAACCTGTTAGTTCTATAACTAACCAAGTCTGACAACATATGTAAAAAAGATTCCCAATGAAACAAGGAAAATTAAAATTAATGCATTTTTGTTCATTTTAACCCGTGTTGTTTTTTTAAAAATCTTCGTACGAAAATTATATATATTTAAAAATTTTAACAGCGCACATGCTTAAATCCATAACATTCAGTAAGATTCACTATTTATATAGGGGCGCCTGGGTGGCTCAGCCGTTAAGGGTCTGCCTTGGGCTCAGATCATGATCCCAGTGTCCTGGGATCGAGCACCACATCGGGCTCCCTGCTCAGCGGGAAGCCTGCTTCTCCCTCTCCCACTCCCCCTGCTTGTGTTCCTTCTCTCACTTTGTCTCTCTCTGTCAAATAAATAAATAAAAATCTTAAAAAAAAAATTCACTATTTATATAAAATTTGAGACACTACAATAATGCAATTGTGGTATAATAAAAAATATTTGCTCTTTGTTTCAGGTTCCTGACACAAATTCCTGAAAACCTTTAGAATCTACTCTCTTTTATATACCAATGAGACCGCTCATGGGCCGGGGGGCAAAATAGCTTCAGGATGGAGGTTGGTCCCCAGAAAAACCAACCACCTGATTGTGATTAGAGGGTTAAAACTTTCAGTCCCACCCCCAGATCTCTGAGGAAGAGAAAATGGCTGGGGATTGAGTCAATCACCAATGGCCAAAGATTTGTAGTCACCCAGGGAGAAGTATGGGTATCCTGGGTACCCCATTTATAGCTGGCATCTCAAGTAAGGGCAGTCTTGTGGGACTAAGCCCTTACCCATGGGGTCTATGCTAACTCTGGATAGTTAGTGTCAGAATTAAACTGAATTATTAGACACCCAGTTGGTGTCAGGGAAATGGTTATTGGTGTCAGAAAAAAGAACTGGTCAGAAGTGGTGTAAGAAAACACGTGAACAGAAATCATTTTTACAAAACCTTCATTATTGGGTCACAACTTTTCTAAGATTACCTTTGAAGCTCAGCCTTATGTTTACTGACCATTAATTCCTGAACTTATTTATGTACAAAAGTCCTAAGTGAATATGACAAAGGTATGGAACTTCTTTTAAGAACAAAGTATATACATTCACTATTTTCTTTACAATTTCAGATGTCTCAAGGACCACTAACTTCTAGTCTAAAAAAGGAAGTCAGTCCAGAAGATTTTATCGAACATCAGAAAGTCTTTACGTCAGTTTGGATTGGAATTTCATATTAAAGTCCTACACAAGTACAGAGTGGTGGTTATGTTACAGTCGTCCATTAGGTATTTTAAGAGAGTAAATGAACAGATTGCTTAGAACAAAGTATATCTCTAGACAGAAAAATATAAGAAGGAACACATAAACCCAGCCAGAGAATATTTACAGAAATAAATCTATTATGGAAACAGGTAATATCGGAGACTTAAATATCTGAATAAATTTTTCTACTTCTGGAGTATAATAGGCATGTGTGCCAAAATTAAATGATGCCATCAAGAACCAAATAAACCATTAATGATGAGCAGAGCGGCTTCTACATAGTAGAAACTCAATAAACAGTTCTTGAATTCAAAAGCCTTTCTTCTTTGGAGAAAATTACTTTAAAAATGAACAAAGCACACTGAAAAAGCATACTAAGCAGTACCTTGGTGACATATAATGAAAATAAATTAAATTTGCAAAAGCGAAGCTTACCAAATTAAGTTTTAAAAGATGATTAAAATTTTATAAAGAGAAAAATGATGATAGCCTTCATTTGATTGTAAAATTGAATCATAATTTCATTTCAATCAAGACAGTTCTCAGTAAAATCAGGGACAATTCTTTCTGCTTCTTACTACTTCAGTTTTCCTCTGAATAAAAGAAACCTCTAAGTTTTTTTTGTTTTTGTTTTTTAAGATTTTATTTATTTGAGAGAGAGAGAGAATGAGAGACAAGAGAGCACGAGAGGGAAGAGGGTCAGAGGGAGAAGCAGACCCCCTGCTGAGCAGGGAGCCCAATGTGGGACTCGATCCCGGGACTCCAAGATCATGACCTGAGCCAAAGGCAGTTGCTTAACCAACTGAGCCACCCAGGTTCCCTAAGTTTTTTATTGTAGTAAGTGTCTCGAGAACTCCATAAACAGGATATCATTCTATTCTTGTGACACGAGAATAGCCCCCAATTAGGAACTAAGAAGGGGGAAAAAGCCTACAGAGTAATGTCTACATTAGTACCTATATATTGTTGTCTATAATCTGAAAGCACTTGCCTGGGTTAGGAACAGTACATCAAAATACACAAAACAACACATTCAAAGAGTTTTCTCAATTTATGCTGTTTTCCTTTAAGGATATACGTTACTTTATATAAAACTCTGAATTTGGGGGCACCTGGGTGGCCTCAGTCCATTAAGCATCTGACACTGATTTTGGCTCAGGTCATGATCTCAGGGTTGTGAGATCCAGCCTGGTGTTGGGGTCTGCACTGGGCATGGAGCCTGCTTAGGATTCTCTCTCCCTCTCCTTCTCCCTGCCTTAAAAAAACAAAAACAAAAAACCTCTGAATTTGTGTAATAAAATTAATATATATTCATGTACATTACAATAGATTAGATTTTTTTTTAAAGATTTACTTATTTGAAGAGAGCATGGGTCGGGGAGGGGGGGAATCCTAAGCAGGCTCCCCTTAGAGTACAGAGCCCGATGCAGGGCTCAATCTCATGTCCCTGAGATCATGACCTGAGCTGATATCAAGAATCAGACACTTACCTGACAAAGCCACCCACATACCCCACAATAGACTTCTTGGATTTTCAAAGGATTCAAAGCAATCTTTTCTATCCACATCTCTACTGCAATCTGAGTGTTAAATTGTTTTTTTATGTTATTGAAAGATATATATACTAAGACAAAACTCCTTTAGTGCTTATAACAACTCATATAATAGCAAAATCTTCCAAATTAAATCCAAACACAGTCACAAAACCAATACTAGTCAACCAACAACATTAACGTGACAGGAAAAAAGATGTTTGCTGAAACAAAATCTCAACTGGCAACATGAATACAATGCTGTCATTATATCAGTTCTTCTGAATTTGGAATGCCCATATGACTATCAGATGTGATATAATTCTCCTAGTACCTCTCCCTACTATAAGGTAGCATAGTACAGTGGGTAGGAGTTATGGAGTCAGACAATGTGTATGAAAACCAACTCTAACACTTAATAGCTATGTAAGCTTAGGAAAATTAACTTCTCTGTATAACAATGCCCTCATCTGTATAACAGAAGTGATCACACATACCTCACAGGTCTATTATGAGTATTAAAAACTCTTAAAACACAAATCCTTATATTAATTATAATTCATGATTATACATGAAGAGTATTTAGAACATAAAAGATACTCAAAGAATGTTAACTAATCCAATGTGAACTACCACAAAACTTACATCATACAGTGGGTTGTGGCATCATTTGGCAATCTACTATTTGGACATGAATACATCATTCATGCATTAGATAGACCTCAGTCCTTATTAACTCTTCATAAAGTAGTACAATACTACCTGGAGCCAGCATGACCAAACAAGCATAAACAGTTACTGCAATCTCCTGGCATTTACTAGTTTATAAGACAGTCATCTAGATGATCTAGAATATGCTATGATATTTTCAGAAAAATCACAGTCATGAACATACTATATTTTTAATTCTCATAGGAAACCTACAGACTCATAAGAAAATACATGCACATCCCAGTTTGCATATGCTTTAAATAATAAGGTCTCCTAATTATATTAAACTTTCTACAATATATATATCTATCCTATGAAATAGGGTATAGCTCAAACCTAACATATATGATGTTCAATAATACTACCATTACAAATTTCTTATGTTGTTAATTTTTAACAACACATAGTAGATCATCATTAATCTCCTTTCCAAAGCACAGGCCATTTCACAGGCCTTTTCACAAACTGAGATCAGAAGCTAGAAAAATTCCTACTTCCATGTGGTATACACACACACACACACACACACACACACACACACACACACAATGGAATATTACTCACCCATCAAAAGAATGAAATTTGCCATTCACAGCAACATGGATAGAGCTAGAGTGTATTACACTAAGCGAAAAAAGTCAGAGAATGACAAATACCACAGGACTTCACTCATATGTGAAATCTGAGAAACAAAATAGATGAACATATGGGAGAGGGGGGAAAAAAAGAAGAAACAGAGGGAAACAAACCACTAGAAACTTAAAGAATAAACTGAGAGGTGATGGAGGGAGGTGGGTGGCAGATGGGCTAGATGAGTGATGGGTATTAAGGAGGGCACTTGATATGATGAGCATTGGGTATTGTATGTAAGTGATGCATCACTGGATTCCACTCCTAAAACCAACATTGCACTGTATGTTAACTAGAATTTAAATAAAAATTTGAAAAAAAAGAAAAAATCTTCTACTTCCTATCAATTCACCATTAGCCTCATATATATCATAGGATAACTATTAACACCTCCATCAGTAAAATATCTAACCCATGTTGCTCTCATTAGCTTCAATATTCATTCAAAGTCAGCACACTGGAATCTAGTTATTGATTAATAAGCAATGAAAACAGGCATTTAAAGAGGAAGGGAAAGGGATATTTGTCATAAACCTTTAAAACAGTCATAATCTCTATTAACAGTGTTTAATAATTAGATAAAGTTTACATCACAGACTTTTTTTAATCTGAAACTTTTTATTTTTTTTAAGATTTAATTTATTTATTTGACAGAGAGAGACACAGCGAGAGAGGAAACACAAGCAGGGGGGGAGTGAGAGAGGGAGAAGCAGGCTTCCCGCTGAGCAGGGAGCCTGATGTGGGCCTCAATCCCAGGACCCTGAGATCATGACCTGAGCCAAAGGCAGACGCTTAACGACTGAGCCACCCAGGCGTCCCAAATCTGAAACTTTTCTAAATAGAATTCCTCAATAACAAAATTTCAATATATTTTTCAAAATATGTACATTATGAGCTTAACTACAGCATCCCAGAAACATTCTCCAATTATTTCTTTTTCAGTTTCTACTTCCTCTTTTTGCATTCTCTTTTTAATTTTTTCACCAGAAATACTGGGTAGTCTGTGAATAAGGTACAAGTCAATTACATGTGACCTGGGTTTTGTCTCATCATCTAGAAATCAGTCATGTTTTCATGATACTAAAGTGTTAAGGGCAGTTCTGTAAATCAAATTATAAACCTCAGAAGAGGGCAGCTAGCAATCGCATGTGTCCTATACAGAGAATCACCATCTAATTAATGCTCATTTCTTTCCCCATATAGAAATAAACTAACCTAGCTCTGTTTTTGATGACAGAAATAATCTGTAAAGTCAATAAAAACTCTTACACAAATTCTTATAATCTAATATATTAAAGTTCAAAATTAATGTACTCTTGTACATACTTAATCCAAAACCTATGGTATATTAGGATTATGCATGAGTCAATTGATGAGTCAACAATACAAATCATCATCAGCATATCAGCAAAAGGCAATTCAATAAGCACAAGTTGTTACAACATAAATTATAATTGAAATTATTAAATGTATAAAACATATATAATAGGAAGAACTAATTCGGAACATGTCATGTTATATTCACATTTATAAATTATTGTGCTAATATATTCTGACATTCACTGACATGGCTTTTACTACTTCTATGTGGATATCTCCCAAAACTATATCCTCAGCCACATGTCTGCTAACACAAACTCAGAATGCCCAAAATTCATTTCTTCCCAAAGCCTGCTCTCCCTGTATTTCTTTTAACGCTATTGCCAGTACCCAAATTACACAGATTCACAATATCAGTTATCACTCATTCAACAAATATTCACTGGGTATCTGCTATGTGCCAGGGACTGCTCTAGACACCTAGAATACATCACGAGGAAAATAAAAATCCCTGTCCTAGCAGAGTTAACATTCTTACATTCTCCTTTCTACCCATGAGTTTAGTGATCTGGTTCAGTCAATGCCACTATCACAACCTCATTTACATTCATTCCCTCCTATCCTTTTACCTACAAATACTATTTCAGTAAACTCTTCACTGGTTTACCAACCTATAGGTTTTCAACTCTCTAAAATATCTTACAGACTGCTGCCATATCAATCTTCCCAAAGCAGTCTGATTCTCCTGCTTAAAAACTTATAAGGATTTCCCAATGGCCACAAAATAAAGCTCATAATCCTCTGCTGGTCTCTAAGGTACCCAGAATGGTCCAAACTGTCTTTTAGGCTTATCTTCCAAACTGAAGAAAATCACCTTCACTTTCACCTGACCTTCAAGCCAAAATGAATTATTTATTATTATAATTATTCATTTTAGGGACCTCAATATTTCTTCTTATCTTTGCCTTTGTTTACAACTATCGCCTCTAATAGAATCCCCCACCCTACCCACATCTTTAAAATCTAATTTCCAAATCTTAACCATTCTTCAAGGTCTAGATCAAATTTAACCTCTTTTATGCTTTGTCCTGATTTCTCCAGCTAGAAATCATCACTCCCTCCTCTGAAATCCTGTAGTACTCTATCTGAAATCATTTATAGCACTTAATATTTCTACCTTATGTTTTAGTTATCTGTGTCACTTGTTCCCCATATGAATGTAAAGTCAGGGTTTTAGCCACCTTGCTTGTACTTGTGTAAAAGAGGAACACCACAGATATTTCTAGATTATTAATACCATCATTAAGGAAGTTACCAAGCTTTATTCATTCAATGAACATCATTGGATGTCTACTCTGTACACTATGCCAGGCTCTAATGAAATCATGACAACTCAAACAAGGAAAAGTAACATAAATACATAAATTAGAATACAATATGTTAAATACTTTAAAAAAAATAAAGCATACTGAAAGTCTAAGGCAGCAGCAATGAAAAAAAAAAAAGTAGGTGAAATATGGGAAAGAGGGGGATACCAAGAAGCAAAAACCAAGAAGCAAAAAAGAAAGATTAGACAAACAGCTAAACATGAACTAAAGGAACTAAAGATCTCCAAGATTTTGAGCCCAGGTAAAAAGAAGGATGATCCCGGATACTATTAACTGACCTGAAAAAAAAACACAAAAGAAAAAACTTGAGCAAAAAAAAAAGGCGCTTGGATGACAAACCATTTTGGGTATCTACAGGATATCTGAGATAGTTAGTGGAGACATGAAAATAGAGATCTACCATTTAAAAAATAGGTCAGAGCTAGTGTTTAAGAGTTGGAAATCATCTATATAGAGATGATGTGAAACTGCCTAAGCTCTAGGTAAACGCAATTTCTCAGAAAGTAAGAAGTGGGTCCAAGACATAAACTTTTGGAATACAAAGCAGCAGAGAAGACAATGAGGAAAAAAATCAGATATATATACACAGGCCACAAAAATTAAAAGAGCATTTCAGGAAGGAAGAGATACTAATCAATGGTATCCTAATAGTGCTGTATGGTAACAGATCATAGATGCACATGTGGTGAGCATAGCATAATGTGTAGAGTTGTGGAATCACTATGTTATATACCTAAAACTAATTTAACACTGAAAAAAGAAAGAAGAGCTTTAAAAACTATCAAAACCTGCTTAGAGAAGAGGTACCCGCACCCTCATGTTCAGTGCAGCATTTATTAACAATATCTAAGACATGGAAACAACCTAAGTGTTAACAGATGAAGGGATAAAGAAAATGTGGTATATACATATACAATGGAATATTATTCAGCTATGAGGACAAAGGAAATCCTACCATTTGCAACAATTTGGATAAGTGTTGAGGGCATTAATCTAAGTGAAATAAGTCAGAGAAAAATACTGTATGATACCACTTATATGTGGAATCTAAAAAAGCAAGCTCAGAGAAACAGAGAATAGAGGGGTGGTCACCATGTCTGTGTGTTGGGGTGAGGGTTGGGGGGAGATACTCATTAAAGGGTACAAACTGCCAGTTTTAAGATTAACAAGTTTTGAGGAGCTAATGTACAGCATGGTGATTATACCTAATAATGCTATATTATATACTTGGAAGTTGTGAAGAGAGCAGATCTTAAATGTTCTCACCACAAAAAAGAAATGGTAATTACGTGATGGGACAGAGGTGTTAGCTGATGCTATGGTAGTAATCATTTTACAATAAATCAATGTATTAAATCAATATGTTGTACACCTTGCATTCATATAGTGTTATATGTCAACTACATCTCAATAAAGCTGGAAAAATAATTTAAAAAGAAAACCGAAAACATCTGAGTTAAGTAAAACAATAATCAAGAGTTCATTATACTAACAATTCTTCTGTTTCTTGAGCTGGATGGTGAATATAGACGTCTATTCTGTCTATCTAATTAGAATGCTGTCTATGTATCTCCCTATCTAATCGAATGCTACAACTGAATTATAAAGAAAAATAGCTAACATTGGAATGCCTACACTCTGACTCTCTACTTTAGAACCTATAAATGACACTCGGG
Source organism: Callorhinus ursinus (assembly GCF_003265705.2). NCBI lineage: Eukaryota > Metazoa > Chordata > Mammalia > Carnivora > Otariidae > Callorhinus > Callorhinus ursinus. The sequence continues at coordinate 43,713,277 of NW_027397075.1, forward strand.
TTACTAAGGTATCTTGCCCAAGTATTGCAAATTCTGTAATCCATGCTTGAGAAAAAGACACACAGCCCACAATTTCAAATGAAACCTTAGTTTCTAAGATTTACCTCTATTTTTGACAACTCAATTTTCTGATATTCTTCCTTTTATTTCCAAAACTTTTCTTAACCATTAGATTTTTATATCAGGTGTAACAAGCAGCCTCTGAGAGGACTCCCAAAGATACCTGCTTCCTGGTAATAATGCTCTTGTGCAACCCCTCCCAAATAAAATAGAGCTGACCTGTATAACCAATAGATTATTGCATAAATGACAGAGTACTGCTTCCAAGGCTACGTCATAAAAGACAATGATTTTCATTTTGTTCTCTCTTGGATCACCTAATTTGGGAGAAGCCAATCATAAAAAAATCAGAAGAAAAATAAAAATAATCCAAGAGAGAACAAAATGAAAATCAGTGTTGTTTTTTTTTTCCAGGAGGCCCTCAGTTCTTTACCACTCAGAACTCTCTATAGGGCTGCTTCTGATTTTTTTGATTGGCTTCTCCCAGATTAGGTGATCCAAGAGAGAACCAAAAAAAAAATCCAAAAAAACACACAAATTTGCATACCATCTGAGTGAGCTATCCTAGAATTGGATCGTCCAGTCCCAGTCAAGTCTTGAGATGACTGCAGCCCAGCTGACATCTTAACTGCAACCGCACACAATACCCTGAGCCAGAACACCCAGTCAAGCTGCTTCCAAATCTTGACACACAGAAACAGCATGAGATAAATGTTTATTATTGTTTTAAGCTACTAAGTTTGGTGGTAACTTGTTATATAGCAATAGATAATTAATACATAAGGTAGATTTGAAAAACATCATGTTACAAAATGTACATGTTATTAGATAATAACCAACATCTACTGCTCCTCTTGATCAAAGTAGCTAAGATTCTTATTCCTATAAGTGTACAAAATTATGGAAAGGAAAATTATGACAATTTGAAGTGATATATTTAGCAATAATAAACAAAATTGCATTCCCATGTCAAAGCCACCAACATTGTAATTTAACTTAAACTGAATGCCCTTGGGAAGTCATGCAGCCACACTTCTAAGCTGGAGCAGGTCTGACAGAATAAATCAGCATCTTCCTTGTCTAAGGATACTATTCTGATGATAAAATAAAGCTGATAACAAATACTCTCTTCTAACTAATTAAATCTATATGGCTCATTCTTACATTTATTGTGATAGCAGCTGTAAATTCTGAGGGCAGAGAGCAATCTCACGTTAATTTTTATAGCACAGTACAACGTCGTGGAAACTACCTTCTGACAAAATGAATTACTGTAGGGGCGTTTGGGTGGCTCAGTCGTTTGTCAGAAGGTAGTTTCTCAAGGAACAGATTCTAAAAGTCCAGCTACCATCATTTGCTTTCCAAGAAATTTCATGACATTGAAAGAGAGTCTTATTGGATTAAGCACTAACACCCTAAAATAAAATGTCTGTTAAATAAATGAATAAAAGTTACTCCAGTGGCTTATTTTTAATAATGACAGAAATTAACAGCCATACTTTACTGAAGAGTATTTTCACCCCTTGCTGGCACTTTCATATATTATTACATCTAATTCTCACAATAAGTCTGAAAAATAAATAGTATCCCCATTTTACACACAGGAAAACTGAGGTTCAGAGAAATAACTTTGTGAACATCTCACAGCCAGTAAATGAGGGAAATGCAATTAAAGCCAAAAATTCAGGGGCGCCTGGGTGGCTCAGTCGTTAAGCGTCTGCCTTGGGCTCAGGTCATGATCCCAGGGTCCTGGGATCGAGCCCCACATCGGGCTCCCTGCTCCGCGGGAGGCCTGCTTCTCCCTCTCCCTCTGCCTCTCCCCCTGCTTGTGTTCCCTCTCTCACTGTGTCGCTCTCTATCAAATAAATAAAATCTTAAAAAAAAAAAAAGCCAAAAATTCAGACAAAATTAAAGCTACTTTCTCTACTGCCTTCATATATGAACAGATCTCATATATCCTCAAAGAACCTTTTAAAGCTTTATCCTACTTGCTCCTAAAGGTTCTATCTTATTTTCCTCACTCTGTTAGTAGCCACATTTCTCAAATGAAAATTACACACATGTTGTATCATTGACTTTAACTTATTAAAACCTGGAAGTCAGTTTGCAAAAGACAATTTATGTTCCGAATCCACCAAGAAGCTCCTTTCGTCATAATATCCAAGGCCTATCCTTTATTCTCATTCTCACTGACCTGTCTACACAGCATGTCACTGCTAGTAATCCATTTATCTTTACAACTCTTGACTCTTGTGACAATATATTTTCCAAGACTTCCTCTATTTGCATCTCTACTTTTCTGCCTTACACACTTTCCCTTAGTGAACTCTTTAATTACTATCTCAATTATGATAATGTTGATACAATTTTTCAAATTCTAGCTCCTTCTCCTACATATAAACATTTCACACACAAAATCAACATATTTAAGACCTAATTTCACAAGTTTACCATCCCCAAAAGTAGCTATTCTCTACCAGTTTCCCTAGGTTTAAACCTTTATAGTGAATTCTTCCCTCCTTCACTACCTATAAAATGCATAAACACTGAAGCACCTACGTAACAAATCACTGTGCTAGGCACTAGAGAGTGATGCATTCAAAAATGTTTAATAGGGGATGCCCGGGTGACTCAGTCGGTTAAGTGTCCAACTCTTTGATTTCAGCTCGGGTCATGATCTCAGGGTTGTGAGATCAAGCCTCACATTGAGCTGTGCAGTCTGCTTGGGATTCTCATCCTCTCCCTCTGCCCCTCCTCCCTCCCTTTCTTTAAAAAAAAAAAAGGTTTAGGGGCACCTGGGTGGCTCAGTTGGTTAAGCGACTGCCTTCGGCTCAGGTCATGATCCTGGAGTTCCAGGATCAAGTCCTGCATCGGGCTCCCTGCTCAGCAGGGAGTCTGTTTCTCCCTCTGACCCCCCCTCCTCTCATGTGCTCTCTCTCTCTCTCATTCTCTCTCTCAAATAAATAAAATCTTTAAAAAAAAAAGTTTAATAGTATTATTTTATCTTTTACCGATGATATTTTTATTTAATTTCAAATATTAATGATAATAAAATGATCCAACTACTACAATATTGTGTATGTTTGCATATTACATCATTTGAAAGGAAGATGTTAACTTTAATAGGATATTCTGTTTTAACAGGGCAGATTCCCAAAATAGCACAGTACATTGTTATTAATAATTATTGATCACTTAAAATTTTTAAATCATTGTAATTAAAGTTGTAAATAAACAATGGTTTATTAACTGTTCCCTACATAAAACCCACCATGTTATATAATACTGTCTTTAAAATGAAAGAAAGGTCAAGGGAGAATTTTAAAATATTGTATTTGATAATTTCTTTTCCTAAAACATTTTTTTCTCTAATATTGTATGTTTATCAATCAATTCTAATAAGACTTGACAACAAAAGTGTGGAAGAAAAAAGGAAAAAGTTACCAACTTTCTTCCCAGGTTTTCATCTATCTCAAAAATCAAAGAAACTTTCAAAAAATGTATAAATTAATATTTTTATTTCATCAATAACTGTCAACACATAGTAACATAAACTTTATGTTCTGTGAAATACCAGACTTTTTTAAAAAGGTAAAATTCTTGGGGCACCTGGGTGGCTCAGTCGTTAAGTGCCTTCAGCTCAGGTCATGATCCCCCCCACATCGGGCTCCCTGCTCCACGGGAGGCCTGCTTCTCCCTCTCCCACTCCCCCTGCTTGTGTTTCCTCTCTCACTGTGTCTCTCTGTCAAATAAATAAATAAAATCTTTAAAAAAAAAGGTAAGATTCTTTCAACTTCCATTTGTCCAATAATTGAATGAATAGTATCTAAGTTGTTTTCTTCCTAGTTAGAGTTTCACTGACTCCCTTCCCCAAGTTGTCTCAAGAATAAATAAATCAACTAGCACCCTGCTCAACTGTTGGTTTCAAACCACTAGGGATAGATATGTAATAATGGCTAATACATATAGAACACTTACTACACATAGTATTATTACTTACTGTACATATGTAGTGTCCTAAGTGCTTTCAATTATTAATTCATTTCATTTCACATGACCCTCTAAAGTAGACATTATTATACCCAATTTAAGGATAAGAAAATTTTAACACAAAATGTAGGGACCCGAAGGGGTACGTGTACCCCAATGTTTATAGCAGCAATGTCCACAATAGCCAAACTGTGGAAAGAGCCAAGATGCCCATCGACAGATGAATGGATAAAGAAGATGTGGTATATATACACAATGGAATATTATGCAGCCATCAAAAGGAATGAGATCTTGCCATTTGCAACGACGTGGATGGAACTGGAGGGTGTTATGCTGAGTGAAATAAGTCAATCAGAGAAAGACATGTATCACATGACCTCACTGATATGAGGAATTCTTAATCTCAGGAAACAAACTGAGTGTTACTGGAGTGGTTGGGGGTGGGAGGGATGGGATGGCTGGGTGATAGACATTGGGAAGGGTATGTGCTACGGTGAGCGCTGTGAATTGTGTAAGACTGTTGAATCACAGATCTGTACTTCTGAAACAAATAACGCAACATATTTTAAGAAAAAAGGAAAAGAAGAAGATAACAGGAGAGGAAGAAAAGGGGAGTATGTCAGAGGGGGAGACGAACCATGAGAGATGATGGACTCTGAAAAACAAACTGAGGGTTTAGAGGGTAGGGGGGTGGGGGGATGGGTTAGCCTGGTGATGGGTATTGAGGAGGGCACGTTCTGCATGGAGCACTGGGTGTTATGAACAAACAATGAATCATGGAACACTGCATCAAAAACTAATGATGTAATATATGGTGATTAACATAACAATAAAAAAAATTAAAAAAAAAAAAAGAAAAGAAAATTTTAACACAGAAAGGCTAAATGACCTGCCCAGGCTCACAGGGTTATTATAATTTCAAACTCAGTGGTCTCTAAATCAACGTAATTTCTAATTTTTCCATCTATCAAGAACTGAACTTTTCAAAGTCCATGATACGAAGCAAACAAATTCTAGAGAAAACATTTTGTAGCCCTCTATAGCAAATACCTAATGGCAGTATAATTTGATAGTTATATTTTAATCTCATATTTCAATAAGCATTTTGACTCAAAAAGAAAGGTTTATCGTAATATGATGAACTCTGTGATAAGAAGTGGTGCCTTACCTGATTATCAACACCTTTGTTACCTGCTATTATGAAAACATTTGAAAAACAAAGTAAAGACTGTATCTCAATTTCATTACCACCAACTGCATTTGAGTTTATTACATAAAAAGACTAAATCTGCAATCACTGACAAAACAATATAAGCAAACTCTAAATCGATACCAAAGTTATTCATTTCTAGAGCTCTAGCCACACTCTGGGGGGCAAACATGAACTTTTCTTATTTTCCCCATTCACTCTTCAACCAGGCTCTTATGAATCTTTCTCAACCCTTAATGACACCCCAGGCAGATCCCATGGCCTTCACTTTGTGTTATTTAGAAAAAAAAAAAAAAAAGTTGCTAAATATGGCAGACACTGCCAGATGCTGGCATATACACTCTACCTGACATACACACAGTAAGCATCAAGTAAATTTTATATATTATTTCTATCAAATTTAATCAAATCTAAGATGTCACTAACAGTAACATACACCATTATTTTTTGTGATTCTAGAAATGAAAAATGCCTGCCAATTAGTCTATGACACAGCATTAACTATAAGATGTATTCTGATTTCAATGTTAAAATATGGGGAAAATACACACTAAAATTTATTAAATAAGCTATTGATTCAAGCCCTCAATATTTTTGGCCATACTGTCTGGTTTTCCTGTCTTTGGTCTTATTCTCTCCAATGCATCCTCCAAGATCTAAATTATACATCTCACTTTGTACTGATCCCTCCCTAATAACTTCTTCTTTAAAATCCTTGATGGTTCACACCCAGGAAGTGTTTAAATTGAGCAAAGTACTCATCCCTTCACCCCTTGATCTCTCCTAGTCCTGACTTCCAACCTTACTTCATCAGTTCTCCAGCCTATCTACTAAACCAGAGTTCATTAATATGTTTAGATATTTTCACCTATTTATGCCTTTGTTCAATATTACTCTATCTGCCTAGATTGCCTCCAGTGCCCTTTCTCCTCTTCACCATGTGATCAAACCGTACTCAATCTCTGGTACCCAGTTCAAATGCCACCTCTGTGTAAATTTCCAAGATAAATACTTTTGATCTCCAGAGCAAAATCAATTGGCATTCCTCTGTAACACAATCACAGTATACTATGATGAGGAAACCACCCAAGTTATGAGCTCCTCGAAGACAGGCACTTATCTTTACATCTCTAGCTTCTTGCATGATCCTGACAGCATAATACCATGTTAAAAATCCAGGCTCTGAAACAAGACACACCTGTGTTTGAATTCCAGCTTTTACCACTCACTAGCTATATGACCTTGGGCAACTTACTCAATCTAAGATTCAGTGTCTTCTTAAAACAAGGATAACAAAACCTGCCTTAGAGGATAAGGATTAAATGTAAAATGCCTGGCACATCAGAAACACTCAATAAACATTAGCTGGTAGTATTATCGTTATCCCTTTATCATTAAAAAAAACGGAAGCAGTCATTCAGGAATACTTCGTGAATTGATTTAATATATACTCTGATCTTCTCTACGTCCTGATTTGGCTTGGTAACATGTCAAAAGAAGTCTTAGGGGGAGGGAGAGTTACTCCTAATGTACAGGCAACAGATGTAACCTGAGTTAACATTCAAACACATATATTACAGAGGAATGGCCAAATGATTTTTCAACTTTCCTGAGCCTTGCTCATTCCTATCTAACCCTTCAAGCTTTACCATAATTCCTCAGTCCTGTCTTCTCAACTAAGATATGTTTCTACCTAGACAGGGCAATGGCCAATTTTCTGCAGTAGAGTAAACAACAGTATTTCAAAGGTGTGCGTCTCTTCATTTACTCAGTCTTTTAACTGACACAGACAAGATTTATTTTAGGTTGATAATGTGATCTAACGGATTAGATTCAGGTAAGTGTATTAATGCAGAGTATCTGAATAATCATTAGAACATTTAAATTCATATTGACTCTTGGGGCGCCTGGGTGGCTCAGTTGGTTGAGCGACTGCCTTCGGCTCAGGTCATGATCCTTCGGAGTCCCAGGATCGAGTCCCACATCGGGCTCCCTGCTCAGCGGGGAGTTTGCTTCTCCCTCTGACCCTCTTCCCTCTTGTGCTCTCTCTCTCTCATTCTCTCTCTCTCAGATGAATAAATAAAATCTTAAAAAAAAAATTCATATTGACTCTTACAAAGAAAATTCATTCTTAAAATTTAAAAGCAACAACAACAACACACATTTATACAGCAGTGACAAGCTTCAGCAAGGTACAGCAGCGAGCAGGAAGCCAATATTCTTATTCCAGCCTCTCCTATCAGCTAGTTTTAAGACTCTGACCACATAATCTTGGCTTCTCTACCCTCAATTTATTCATCTATAAAACATAGGGGTTGAAAGGTCTTTCTCAACTCTAAAACCAATTCTAGTATTAGAAATTAAATTTTCATTAGAAAATTGAAAATAACTAAAAACAAACAACTCACTCAAGCTATTTGGTCATACTTAAGAATATACAGGTGAATCTCACCCCAATTTAAAAAAAATACAGGGTGCCTCCATGGCTCAGGTGGTTAAGAGAGGTCAAGTGACTTGCCTGAGGTCTCTCAGCTAGTAAATTGTGGAGGTGGAATATGAACTAGGCAGTCTGGTTTCAGAGTTTGTCCTCTGTATGCATATGAACCTACTAGCATATAAGGCAAAATAATAAGCAATAAAATGAAACAGGATTAATTGTGTTAACTCAGCCACTAACTACATCATGTAACCTTGAATTACTTAACCCCTCTAAACCTCATTTCCCATTAAAGTAAAAAAGGAATTGGGCTAAATAATCTGTGAGATTCCTTACAGGTCTAATTAACATTCCATGATCTATCATCTAGAAGCCAAATGCCACAATTTGGCATAGCAACAGCTATGCCCATTTTTATCTTCCTCTTTTTACTCTTATCATTAATATCTTATCTCTTTCTTATGGCCTCATCTTCATAAGGCCCTCTATTTACCAACTCAACTGCCTATCTAATAATAGTTAGACAGATAATCTTGGGGAAAATATAAATTAACTCTGACCTCCAGACCACACTCCACTACCTCCAAACCATGCAGACTGAGACCTGGGACTAAAAACTGCCAATACTTCAGTAGGCGCTCAAGAACAGATCAGACCACATGTAACTGTATGTATGTATAAATGAATGAATTTATTGGTTTCTCATAAAGCAATATGATGTAGGAATTAAGAGAAGCCACAATTAGCAGTATCAACATACCAATTACTCAATGGCCCTAACACTCAGTTTCCCCAATCTATAAACAGAGCTAGCTATCAACCTATCTAAATGGCCTGCTCTAAAGTGAAAATGTTTTTAAAGTACTTACCACAGTGCCTAACACTGTAAGCACTCAGAAAATCACAGTTGTTGTTACGGCCCCTGGTACCACCACTGTTGTTATTTACAATTCTGTATAAAAGCAAGAGTTCCAGGGGCGCCTGGGTGGCTCAGTTGTTAAGCATCTGCCTTCGGCTCAGGTCATGATCCCAGGGTCCTGGGCTTGAGCCCCGCATCGGGCTCCCTGCTCCGCGGGAAGCCTGCTTCTCCCTCTCCCACTCCCCCGGCTTTGTGTTCCCTCTCTCGCTGTGTCTCTCTCTGTCAAATAAATAAAATCTTTAAAAAAAAAAAAAAAAAAGGCAAGAGCTCCAAATTATGACAGATTCTATTTCAAATTCTGGCTCTACTACTTGCTAGGTGTGTAGCCATGAACAAATTGATTAATCTCTCTAAAATGAAACTAACGGGGCGCCTGGGTGGCTCAGTTGGTTAAGCGACTGCCTTCGGCTCAGGTCATGATCCCGGAGTCCCGGGATCCAGTCCCACATTGGGCTCCCTGCTCAGCAGGGAGTCTGCTTCTCCCTCTGACCCTCTTCCCTCTCTTGCTCTCTGTCTCTCATTCTCTCTTTCTCAAATAATAAAATCTTAAAAAAAAATAAAATGAAAATAATAAATCATCTATCTTGTGAAGATTAAAGGAAATTAACCCATGGAAAACAGCTGACACTGGGTTCCTAACTGCTCAATAAGTGTTTATTCCATTCTCCTTAATGACAAGCTGACCACATATCTACTAATTCAATTCGAAAAGAGAATGGAATTGGGAATCCCAAGGAAGCCAACTTCACTTTTCCCGAATGAACATCTTTAGTAGTAGGGGAGATACCAGAGAATTCTCACCCAAGAGATTCCCTTATCCCTCTTTGTGCTTCCTAAAACTAGAGAACATTTTCTCAGGCCATCTCTGAACTTTCTGAAAGGAGTACTATGCTCCATGGCAACAACTCTCAGAAACCCTTTCAGGGAGGGGCGCCTGGCTGGCTCAGCCAGAAGAAGATGCAATTCTTGATCTTGGAGTCGTAAGATTGAGCCCCACATTAGGTGTAGAGATTACTTAAATAAACTTAAAAAAATAGAAAGCCTTTCAGGGAGCCCAAAAGATCCAAACTCTCTTTTTTAATAATAATACAAAACTTCATTTGCTTTTTCACTCTTGTTCTTTGACAAGTAAACAGCGTCTAGTAGGTATGCTTATATATTCCTGTGTTTTAAGCATTTCTCAGTTTTAATTTCTAATACAGCATATATCAGTAGACACTGGAATCCTCAATAATTGTCAAGAGTTTCAAGTGGTCCCAAAGCAAAAAGTTTAAGAACCACTGCTCTAAGGTACAGAAAAAGCCTCAAAAGCACATGGATTACTCTGAATTACAACTTTACCAATTTACCCTAAATAAGTCACACAATAATCTAAAAACTTCCCACTTTCCTGAATAGTTACATTTCAGCCCTTCAATCTTCAAAAATATCACTTGTTCACTAATTCTTTATGAATAGTCAGTAACAGAACTAGGTCTAAGGATTTATAGCTCCTCATTCCTAATCTGTCTTTCTAAATACTGCAGGTCATCCCTAACAAATAAGAGAAGACTATGTCTACTTAATCAACATGTTGTCCTCGAGAGACTACAAACTCCAAGAAACAAACTGAGGGTTTTAAAGGGGAGGGGGGTGGGGGGATGGGTTGGCCCGGCGATGGGTATTAAGGAGGGTCCGTATTGCATGGAGCACTGGGTATTATACACAAACAATGAATCATGGAACACTTCTTCAAAAACTAATGATGTACTGTATGGTGACTAACAAAATAAAAAAAAAAACACATTGTCCTCTTGTTACAGAGAATATACAGGTTAAGTTATGCTTACATCAGGTTAATTATACTTTCCTCTGACCTCTAACAACCAAACAACTTTTTAAGAATTTTCTGATTAGTCCCTATAGATAAACCACACCTGTATGGTGATGGGAAGAAAGAGGTAACTAAATCTGTTACTAAAAACAAATTAGATTTAGGAGCACCTGGGTGGCTCAGTCGGCTAAGTGTACAACTCTTTGATTTCAACTCAGGTCATGATCTCAGGGTTGTGAGATCGAGAGTCCAGCCCAGTGTTGAACTCCATGCTCAGCAGGGAGTCAGCTTGAGATTCTTTCCCTCTGCCCCTCCCCCCTAAAAATAAACTATTTTTAAAAAATAAAAACAAATTAGATCCAAAGGTGTATAACATAAAAAGTTTAAAAAGCTAAGGAGAAAGTCTTCCACATCATTTACAAAGGGATCCAAATTTATAACAGTGTTTCAAGTCCTTAATCTGCAATCTTCCCTTTCCACACAATTTTTAATTCTGAAAACACCGCATTGACTGAAATATAAAACCAAAAACAAAACAAAAAAACAGAGCGCCTGGGTGGCTCAGTTGGTTAAGCGACTGCCTTCGGCTCAGGTCATGATCCTGGAGTCCCTGGATCGAGTCCCACATCGGGCTCCCTGCTCAGCAGGGAGTCTGCTTCTCCCTCTGACCCTCCCCCCTCTCATGTGCTCTCTTTCTTTCTCTCTCTCTCAAATAAATAAAATCTTTAAAAAAAATACTATTTTTGGGGCGCCTGGGTGGCTCATTGGTTGAGCAACTGCCTTCGGCTCAAGTCATGATCCTGGAGTCCCAGGATCGAGTCCTGCATCTGGCTCCCTGCTCAGCGGGGAGTCTGCTTCTCCCTCTGACCCTCCCCACTCTCATGTGCTCTTTCTCGCTCTCTCAAATAAATAAATAAAATCTTAAAAAAAAAATACTTATTTTTTTTCTATTTTTAAGATAATGAAAGAGCTAGAATTTCCACACAAATCGATCAGCCTACAGCAAATAATAGAATCCCTATAAATATTTGTTGGAATGAATAAATAACTTAAGGCATTTATTCGTGAGCTTTGTCAACTTGGCTTCTTTCAGCATTTATTAGGTAACAGGAATATGTGAAAAAGCAAATGACAACCCTAGTGAATTCTAACACTCTCTCAATCCCAAAGGCCAGTTCAATACCAGACAACACCACAAACCAGCTTGGATTAAGCTGCACAACTTGAGCAAAGTCTTCCAAACCTTTTTTTTATATCATATCCCTATCAAATACAAAAACAAAAGCTTACTATGTACTTCTAGTATATGTATATTTATTGATAAATGATATCCTCTACAACTGTGTACATTATAAAACAGAATTTTTTATTTTTTAAGGATTTTATTTATTTATTTTGAGAGAGGGAGTGCATAAGCAGAGGCAGAGGGAGAAAGAGAATCTAAGCAGACTCCACGCTCAGTGCAAAGCCCAACATGGGGCTCAATCCCAGGGCCCTGAGATCATGACCTGAGCCAAAATCAAGAGCCAGATGCTTAACCAACCGAGCCACCTAGGCACCCCTAAAACAGAATTTTTAAATAGTTTCTAAAAGTTGAGACAATGACAAAATAAACAATTTTTATCTTTCACTTATAAATATACAAAAATACTTTTAATCTAAGAAATGACCATCAATAACAATACTTTCAGAAAACAACATAACTGAAAAGCTTCATTATTTTTAAAACCTGAGTTTAACATTTTGTGATACAGTATTTCAAAGGTCTAGTTCAAACTTCAGGAACTAGTTGATTGTGAAACTTAATTATAATGGTTATAAACTGAAAAATAGACCTAACAAAGGCAGGATACTCTTAATGCTTAATATATGCTTAGGGTGAAGTTCATTGTGGATGACAGTGGATGTAAAATCTTATTTCAAAGAATTATCTTAATTATTTTGATTTTTTTTTGGCAAACTTCTTATCCAATCCATTAAAGAGTCATTGTTGGGGCACCTGGGTGGCTCAGTCGGTTAGGTGTCTACCTTCCACTCGGGTCACGATCTCAGAGTCCGGGGCTCGATCCCCACGTTGGGCTCCCTGCTCAGTGGGAAGCCTGCTTCTCCCTCTCCCTCTGCTGCTCCCCCTGCTTGTGCTCTCTCTCTCTCAAATAAATAAGTAAAATCTTTAAATAAATAAATAAATATAAAGTGTCATTGTTTTTATCTGTAATTTGGCTGACCAAAAACTAGAACTAGAATTGTCAGCTCTATCATTTTTTTTGTGTTCACATGTGTTTGCTTTAGTGTATTATTGTTGAGGTTTCTTTACAGGAGTCTTTTTTAAGTCTAAGTCACATTCATTTTAAGAGTAACTTCAGCCAAACTAGATAATATCCATAAATTCTACATACCTATAAACTAGATGAAGTGATATCTGCTGAAAGTGAACAAACAAGTAAGAAAACTATTAGCAATCCTTCTCTTTTTCTCACAATACCTCCTAACAAGGTCATCAAATTGATCCATTTATTAATATCAGTAAAATTTTATTTCTTCCTTGTCTTATGCATAAAAATGAATATAACTAACAGTTCTAATATTATCTTCTTTTATTCCATGGAGTTTGGGGTACTCTCCTTTGGGGACTATGATACAAATATACTTAAAACCCCTAGCCAGCACAACTCAATCAGTCTCTCAAATGCTTTCCAGATTAGGACTGGATTTGAAGCCAAGACTAATTTTCCATGGTCACCATGGGTCACATAAGATTCTTATGTTCTTCTGATCTGGGCCTTCACCCAAAAGTTGATCTAAAACCAACCTTCAGGGATAGATGGACAAGTATAATCTTTCCAGATACTCACCCTAACCATACTTCATTATACAAATATAATAAAGAATAGTAATGGGTTCCTCTTTTATACAACATTCATTTACTCATTTAAGAAACACTGGTAAATGCCAGGCATCTTATTTACAAGTGTTATCTTAAATATGCTATACTGTACTTTCATTTGCAGAAGTGCCTGAAAGAAAAAGTGGTTTGTGCCCCATCGGGTGGCCAAACTGGAAATTTCAAACAAGTTCTAGCAAGATAAGTTAACCCTAATGAATCAACATAATACCTTTGGGAAACTGAAGCCTGCAACACAAGTGTTCTCATGGGATAGTTCTAAAAACGAAAATCACAATAATGTCACGGCAATGTTTCCTTACACTTGAAAAAAAGGGATGTACAGTTTATACAGAATCTCTCCTTTTCCAAATCTTACAACAAAAAATTAATCCAGGATTATCACTTTTTATGTATTTAAGTTAAATAAAAGTTTCATTGGGTCAGCTTTCCATTCACAGATTAAAATCTCTTCAAAATTTTTCTGAAAGAATCTTAATGTAAAAAAATGCTATTAATAATAGTCCTAGAAAACAGAGAGGGAGGCAAACCACAAGAGACTCTTAACTATAGGGAACAAACTGAGGGTTGCTGGAGGGGAGGTGGGTAGGTGATGAGATAACTGGGTGATGGGCATTAAGGAGGGCACCTGAAGTAATGAGCACTGTATGCAACTGATGAATCACTGAATTCTACTTCTGAAATTAATACTACAGTATATGTTAATTAAATTAAATTGAAATTAAAAAATTTTAAGTTATAATAATAGTCCTAAATTTAAGTTCTGTCTTCTTCATATATCAAACATAATTAAACCATAAAAACAGACAGAAATTTAAAGCTAGATGGGTCCTTGGAAAATACAGCCCTGTGAGTTTAGAAACCATCAAGTCCAATTCTCTCACTTGACAAATGAAAAACCTAAAACCCAGAAAGAGGAAGTAATTTCATCAGGGTCACACAGCTAGGGTGGCATGACTCCCAATGCTTATACTTCTATGCTCAAGAGACAAGCTATCTATAAATGATCCCGGACAAATAATTTAACCTCTCTGGACCTTTGTTTCCCTGTCTGAAAAAAACAAGAAGGTAGATAGTGTTTAAACTCCCTTGAAAGTCCTGAAATTGAGATACCTCATTATTTTAGTATCTTACAAAACTACAGTATACACTGAAAAAAACCATTCCTAATTCCTGAGAAACCAAAGCAGCACAGGACCCTAGGGATGAAAACACAAGTCACCAGCCTAAGGCACCAAATATATTTGCTTGTTTTGCTAATATTCTGTAAAATATTAACACAGTCATACTAGTCTATGTGGTTGAAACTGGTCTGTTAATTTTGATTAATCAATTACAGAGCTCTAAAATTGCAATTACTGATTCTAAATTTTTTTGAAAGTGTTCTCATAAAGATTTATTGATGTTCTATTTTCTATGCCAAGATTTATACTCAAACAGATTACTGGAAACAGGGATGGCCTCTGCTCATTTGTGTTTATTCTCTGTAAAAACTATTCACAAATGCATCAAATAAATTTTCTTTATATGGTTTCTTATCGTTGCTCTCTTTTGTGCTTTATTATTCTGCCTATGAAGATTGAGTTTATGAACTCCACAATTTATTTTTTAATTAGAAACTCTAGTAGGGTATTGATGTCACTAATATTAATAATTTTTAACATTCCAAAAACCAAAAACCATTAAAAATTAAACCAAAAGGGGTGCTTGGGTGGCTCAGTCGTTAGGCGTCTGCCTTCGGCTCAGGTCATGATCCCAGGGTCCTGGGATCAAGCCCCGCATCGGGCTCCCTGCTCAGCGGGAAGCCTGCTTCTCCCTCTGCCACTCCCCCTGCTTGTGTTCCCTCTTTCACTGTGTCTCCCTCTGTCAAATAAATAAAATCTTAAAAAAAAAAAAAATTAAACCAAAAACCTACGAACCACGATGGAACTTGAAAAGCTCTGGCCCATAGTCTTATCTTATAGAAAAGGAAAGAGCCCTGAAAAGGCAAAAAGATTGTCCCCAGGGTCTCATGGCTATTATATACAAGAACTAGCATTTATTGTGTGACCATGTATACACAATTATACAAATAATTATAGACGTGAAACAAAATTTTCAGTTTCTAATGCTCTGCTTATTTCAAATAAAATTTAATGTAGTGAAATGACATAAAAACCAAAGAAGCTGAACAGTTCATAGTGGTTCACAGCACTAGAAAGCACCCTAGGCTACACATCAGGGGTAACACCCCAAAGTTTCACCACCACTGCTTGAAAAACAAACTCGGGCGTCTGTTCTACTAACAGTGTTTCAGAACGTGATCTTCATACATGAGAAACTACATGTTACTGCATTATAAGAAGGTTCTTTTCTCTAGCAACAGCAAATCTCTTTTAGGATGTCATTTTTCCCCAAAGTTTTTAAGTTGCCAAAATGCCTGGACTCTGAAAACTCCTATCTATGCCTCTTTAAGTATTTTTAAAGGAATAGCATCAGCTCTTGAGAAACAATATACAACAAATAAATAATAAGACAAATAAATGTCTTTCATGGCTCCAATTCACAAAGAAAAGTCCCCCCCCTTTTTTTTTAAAGATTTATTTATTTATTTGACAGAGAGAGACACAGCAAAAGACGGAACACAAGCAGGGGGAGTGGGAGAGGGAAAAGCAGGCTTCCCGCAGAGCAGGGAGCCCGATGCAGGGCTTGATCCCAGGACCCTGGGATCATGACCTGAGCCAAAGGCATACGCTTAAGGACTGAGCCACCCAGGCATCCCGAAAAGTCCCCTTTTTTAATTTTATCTACCAAACAGTGAGTTTATCTGGGACAGGAGTCATGTCGTAGGGACTCTGCAGAATAAAATTTCAATTATCCACAATAAATGAATTTTTTAATAATAAATTATAATTGCCCCAGGAAAGATAATGCAGTTACTCTCCCTCTGTAACCAACCTAACCAATTAGTGTTAGTGTCTAAACGGAGTATGTGAATGAGAAGTCCCAGAATTACTGTGGTTACTCTAGCCACAAAGCTGACATTACAAATCAAGAGGTAATTGAATTTTCAAACTAAATCTTATGCTTCCCTTCCAGCCCCAGATATTCCAAATTAACACAGTTCTATG
Source organism: Callorhinus ursinus (assembly GCF_003265705.2). Lineage (NCBI taxonomy): Eukaryota > Metazoa > Chordata > Mammalia > Carnivora > Otariidae > Callorhinus > Callorhinus ursinus. The sequence continues at coordinate 43,729,718 of NW_027397075.1, forward strand.
AGACAGTTAAGTGCTATAATACCTAAAATGAATCACAGCATACAACCAGCCACTATTACTTTTGTCCAAATCAAGCATTCCATACCATATAACAAGTATAAGATGTTGCTTCAGCATGCTGTGTCCTATGCCTCTATGAAGAACTGGCAGTGGTGCTGAAAATTACTACTACAAGATGAAAGACCAATACCCTCCTTTCAATAAAAACCATCATCTGGACGCTAGTCAAGGTTTTAAAACTGACCAAATGTTACTGGAAACAATAAATCAAAAAAGTCCAGACTGAAAAGCTAGTGCCTTCTTTCATTCTTACAAAATGTAGCCAAAAACACTATAAGAAAATTAAGTGACAAGAAAGCATTAATAATTCTGGGCGTTTCATTTCTGGCAATAATCAAATACTGTATTTTACAAGGTGAATTTATTTTACAATCTTCAAGGTTCTGTTTACCTACACCCCTTTCCCTGTCTTCTGAAATTATTACATCTGCTATATGAAAAATAAACTTTGTGCTTATTGCCTAAACATCCTATCACTGAACTTAAATAGAAATTAAATAGAGAACTAAAATATTTTAATTCATAAAATGTAGCTAACATATTTGTGTTCATATTGATTTTATACTCTTTGTTCCTGCACATACATAGATGTGAATTCCTGGAGGTTACAGCTAAGTCTTTCTTTCTCTATCCAGGAGCTGAATTGCCAGCTACTGAGAATAACCTATTGCAGTGCTTAAAGCTCTTCGGGTATCTTGCCTTCTGAATGAATATATAAATGGGTTCATTATCTTTACTTTTCCCTATATTAATGTAAGGTTCCTTATCAGTACCTATTGAATACTCTCCAGGAGCTGTTATCACAGAAACTGGGGGGGGGGGGGGGGAGGGCCAAGATATCTGTAATACACAGGTATGTTTTAAAAGTACATTGTTTACAATACAGTAGTTTTCTCCTTAGCTAACAAAAATCTTAGGAGAGAAAACCTGAAAATTTTAATTATTTTCTTCTCTTCCCTTCTTCCTTTTCCCCCTGCACTCCATTCCAAAACAAGAGGAGAGTCAAAACCTGAGATGGGATTACTTTGTATACTTCATGCAATCAGTAAGACCAGTCACCGTCTTACCAAAACAGAATAGATGATTACAAAACGTTTGCATACAGAAACCACTGCATATGTGATATACATTTAAATCAAGTTTCAACCCTGTTACAAAGCCTTTGTCAACAGTGGGCAAGTGGGGAAAAGCGGAAGGGTTCTGTGGAATGAAGAAAATCACTAAAGGGGCTTATCTCGGAAGAGAAGGATTCCTCGGTGAGAGGTGAGCAGAGAGAAACAAAACCTAACCTTGGCGAGGGGGCGCTCGCCCAGGGTGGGGACGAGAGGTCAGAGTGAGTGGGGAGGAGGGGATTAGCGCGAAACCGCCGCGACCCCGGGCTGCCCTCCTACCCCGACTCCCCAACCTGCGGCTCGCCCTCCCACCACTATTCCCCAGCCCCGGCCGAGCTGTGCCCTCCCTCCCGGCCCGCCGCCTGCATATCCGTTACCCCGGCGGCAGCGGGGCTGCGGGGGAGGGGAAGGTCAGCGGGGCCCAGAGGGGGCCAGCCGGGGCGGGGATGCCGCAGTGGCTTCCCGCCGCACCGGGTCAAAGTCTTCCCAGGCGGCGGGGAGGCAGCGGGAGCGGAAGGCGGCAGTGGAGGTCGGGACTGGCGAGAAGGTGGCCCCTCCGAGTCCTCCCACACCCCGGCGGCCGCCGGTACCTCATACTGGATGTATTGCTTCCTCCACTCGGGAGTGATGTGCGCGGAGAGGTGCTCGGCGAACTTCATCCTGCCGTTTCCCCCTCACTCCCACTCGGGTCCAGCAGTTACAGGCGGCGGCGGCGGCGGCGGCGGCAACAGCGACTCCGACTCCTCCCCACATGGGCCCCGGCGCGGCACGGCGCTGCGCTTCTCTCCTCCTCCGCCGCCGCCGAGGTCTCCTCAGAGCCGCCCTCCCGCCATCTTCCTCCTCCTCTCCATAGCCCCGCCCCGCCCCGCCCTCCAGACGTCATCCCCATGGTAACCGCCTACGCCGCGCCGACGAAAGGGGCGGGGTAAGGGGCTGGGTTTGGGTACATTCCTCGAGGCTCCGCCCCTTCTGGGCCGAACATGCTGGAGGCACCTCCCCTGACTTCTTCCGTCTAACTCCCGTTGGCCTTACAGCTGCTCTCTACCGCCTGCCTGGGAAGCGGCAGTGTTGTTATTGCAATTAATATCAATACTGTAGCAAGAATAATTCACACAAGACGTTTATATTTGCAAAGAATTGTCAAACAGTTTTTCATTTTAATATTTGTTCTTCATAAAACTTAAGGATGGATCAACATTAATCCAAATTGAGTAAAACAGGCTAAATAGTTAAGGATCAAACGTATTCAAAGGAACTGTATAGTACATGCTTTAGGTGCTCAATAAATGCTTGTTGGATTTAATTAAAGATGTCAGTTCCAAAAACTGCATGCTGTTTCTGAATTTCGTTGTAATTGTCTAGTCCCAGGGCTACCAAAAGGTCAATAACACCACCTGCACCCAAACCAGTACTAGGAGGGGGCATTACTGGGGGAAAGGTACCAACTAGACCTGTGACTGAGCTTCCTAGGGTTTGGGGGTGAAGTTGAGAGGGAAACCAATATTGGGAGGAAAGAGGTATCCCCTAGGGTACCGTGACAACACTAACCCTAGGGAGTCCAGAAGTGCATCTGGTGTCCAGGCTGAACTGTCCTAGAGAAGCATGGGGAATAGCTCACACGGTTTAGAGCTACTTTTGAGTGTGGAAGTGATTGTCCTAGAGGACCTGATTTGAGACAGAAACCCAGGTCCTTCCCTGAGTGAAGGAGCCCTGGATAATAAAAGCTAACATTTATTAAGCACTCACTGTGTACATTCCAAACACTATTCCAAACTCCTTACATGTTCTTTGTCCTTTAATTCTCACAATTTTGATGAGACCCAAAGAGACCAGGGGACCCCTGTGACCAGAACAGTATTCTGAAGTATCAGTCTTTGCTGATACTTTTTTTTTCTCTGCATGTATTTTTCCCCTTTCCCTTCCTCTTAATTCATGCTAGTAGGGGTTCTGCAATCATTTCCTCTTGAGAGGGTTGAGGCATGATGGAAAATAGGCATAGGCTATGAGTCTTTCCTGCACAAAAGTTTTAACCACTGGTGAAAGGGTGATCGCAGTAAGAAAAAGAACAAGAACAAGAATAGGAGTGAGGACGCCTCTCGCCTCAACACCATACTCCTCTCCCCACTGTAACAAAACCCCCTCCAGTGGAGGTGAATGTTCCTTCGAGAAATAGGCGAAAGAGAAGGCTATGCTCCCAGTAAACCACAGAGAGGGAAATGGCTGGATGGTGTACCCAGGATGATGGAACCAGGAGCGGGTGCAAAAGAGATTGATGGGCCTTTAGCCAGTTATGGACTAGAATGCTACATTCTTGGCAGCAAGCCCTGCTGACCATGCATCCTGCTCCCAACAGCCATACCTTGCTCTATAGCCAACAATTCTTAATTTTTCTCATGCCTGATCTAGAGCCTTGACACTCAGTTAGACATGAAAGTCTTAATTTACCTGAAGAAGTAGATTTAATGTTTCCTTATTCCTAACATTACTTCAGATATTTCACTAACAGAACCATCAAATACTTAGTATTTATTGAATACCCACTTTCTGCAGAGCACTGTGCTAGATACTATAAATAATAGTCTGAATAGCTTTACTCTGAATCAGAAGGGCCCCTTGCCTTACTCTTTCTTTTGTAAATAGGCAAGTAACTCTTCATTTAGCAAAATTATAGGGGCGCCTGGGTGGCTCAGTCATTGGGCGTCTGCCTTTGGCTCAGGTCATGATCCCAGGGTCCTGGGATGGAGCCCCGGTATCGGGCTTCCTGCTCAGCGGGAGGCCTGCTTCTCCCTCTCTTACTCCCCCTGCTCGTGTTCCCTCTCTTGTTATATCTCTATCTCTCTCTGTCAAAAGAAAAACAAAAACAAAAACAAAATTATACTGAGTATTATGATATGCTGATCATGCCAGTTTGGGAGTGAAGGACAGTTCAAAAATAAGTAAGACTCTGTCTTTTTTTTCTTTTTTTTTCCCGAGGACATCACAGTCTAGTCAGAGAGACAGGCAAATAGACCAATAGCTAGACTACAGTGGGATACATGCTGAATTTGCGGTATGTACCAGGAAACAAACATCCAACTGATTGGGAAGGAAAGGATGGCATTCCAGAGAAAATGACTTTGAAATACAGTCTTAAACCCCAATCTGACAGAAAGAAAGATACCTCCAAGATCTCAAAGGCAAAAAGCAAGGAGAAGTTGGGATTGTTAAAGAATGGCAAGAAGTAGTCTGACTGGAATGTCCTTTAAGGCAGCTAGATGTCCCCTCATCAGAGAAACTTCCTAGTCCCTTCCCTCCTTTCCCACATGGTCCTGGTGCAGTCCCCTCACTGTGTGTCGGACGATGAGCTCCTTGAAGACAAAGTGTTTGTTTCTCTTGTTTTCTCCAATTCAGCATGGTGCCTGGCATTCAAGGATTCGATAGATGTTGGAAGAACAAAGAAAAGAAAGAAGGGAGGTAAGAAGAGAGAAGTTGGGGGGGTGGGGGAGAGGAAGGAAAGGGCCGTCTGCATGGAGGGAAGTTACAGGAAATGAAGTTAAGCTGGAACAGGACTGTGAAGAAATACATCATGACAGCATGGGCAGTATGGGGTCTTTGAAGACGGTTAAGCAGAAAGTGACTAGCTCAGGTTTGGGAAAACAGTATAGTAAAGATTGCTTGTTTTGAGCACTGGCTCAGGGAATAGACAGACCTGAATCAAAGTCCCAACTCTGGCATTTTTACTGTGTGACCTGGGGCAAAGTACATTAGCTCTTTTTTAAGATTTTATTTATTTATTTTTTTTTTTTTTTTAAAGATTTTATTTATTTATTCATGAGAGACAGAGAGAGAGAGAGAGAGAGAGAGGCAGAGGGAGAAGCAGGCTCCCAAGGAGCAGGGAGCCTGATGCGGGACTCGATCCCAGGACCCCGGGATCACGACCTGAGCCGAAGGCAGACGCTTAACCATCTGAGCCACCCAGGCGCCCCAAGATTTTATTTATTTTTTTATTTATTTTGAGAGAGAGAAAGAGAGAGCATGAGCAGGGGAAGGAAGAGAGGGGAAGGGAGAGGAAGGGGGAAGGAATCCCAAGCACACTCTGCACTGAACGTCGAGCCCAGAGTGGGGCTCCATCTCACAACCCTGAGATCATGACCTGAGTCAAAACCAAACTTAACCGACTGAGCCACTCAGGCACCCCAAAGTACATTAACTTTTAATGCCTCAGTTTCCTCATCCCTCAAAAGAGGATAATAGCACCTCCCTAGCAGGTTTTTAGGAGAATTAAAGAGATTCTGCTTATAAAGCACTTAGCACAATGACTAGTTGACCACTCAATAATTAGCAGCCCCTTGAAAATGTCAGTATGCGGTATGAAGGATGGACTAGAAGGAAGACAAATCAGAGACCAATTTATTTTGTATAGCTGTATAGCCCTCGTCCTGTGCCAGATGCTGCGCTAAGTGCTTTATAAATACAAGCATATTTAATCCTTACAAGGACCCCAGGATGTAGCCACTGTCATTATTCTCATTTTACAGAGGAGTAAACTAAGACAGAGTACTTAAGAATCTTGCTCAAGGGCGCCGGGTGGCTCAGTCAGCTAAGCGTCTGACTTCCGCTCAGGTCATGATCCCGGGGGTCCTGGGATCCAGCCCTGTGTCAGGCTCCCTGCTCAGCGGGTATCTGCTTCTCCCTCTCCCTCTGCCCCTCCCCACTGCTCATGCTCTCTTTTTCTCTCACTCTCAAACAAATAAAATCTTAAAAAAAAAAAAGATGAGACAAGGAAGGAGGCTGGGGTCCCGCCAGAGGGGGCAGCAACACAATTAAGAAACACCAGTGTAAAAGAAGCCATAAAAAGATGAAAGTTTCATAAGGAAAGCAGGGATCCACAATGTCAGATGTTACAGAGAAGTTGAGTAGAATGACTTCTAGGCCATTGGGCTTAGCAATTAAAGAGTCACTGGTAACCTCAGAGAAAATGGCTTTGATGACAGGAAGGGCTGCTGAAATCTGAGCAGTGAATGGCATTTGGTTTTCATACATCTTAAGTCGCATTTATTCTGTGTTGTAGAATCACCAAGAGTGAGAACTTAATAGTATACTCAGCAATTTGTCTTGAAATTCATAAGTGCTGAGTCTGGACACTTTATATTTATCACATCTAATTCTAAGTTTGGGAACAGGTATACTTACCACAAAGTAACTGTTCTAAAACTTAGAATTATGTGTGATAAACATAAAGTCAAACTGTTGCTAGAGCAAATGAGACTGGTGATCAAGCTGAAGGGTAAGGACCTGAAGAGGGATCACATCTTGAACTACACCTCCCACTGAAGCTGAATGAGCCAGAGTGTCACAGGAATAAAAGCCATGTTCTCCATACAACCCAGACTCTGAATTATATGGGGTCCCCTCCAGTTTTAAAATACGATAGACTTAGAGACCAGCTAGGGGTTCAATAGACGGACTTCAGATGGTTCATGACCCCCATAAAATCACATGCAAAACTTTGTGTGTTCTTTGTATATGTTTCTGGAGAAAGGGTCCACACAATTTCCCAAAGGTTTCCACTACCCAAAATATTTGAAACCCAAAAATATTTAGAACAACAGCACCAACGCCCTAAATACCCCTCTTAGGAAACAAAAAACAAAACCCCAAAAAACAAATAAACAAAAAAGTAATATAAAGAATTTACAGGGCGCCTGGGTGGCTCAGGTGGTTAAGCGACTGCCTATGGCTCAGGTTATGATCCTGGAGTCCCAGGATCAAGTCCCGCATCGGGCTCCCTGCTCAGCAGGGAGTCGGCTTCTCCCTCTGACCCTCCCCACTCTCATGTGCTCTCTCTCTCTCTCATTCTCTCTCTCAAATAAATAAAATCTTAAAAAAAAAAAAAAGAATTTACAAATGAAGTTTCAAAGGATTCAACTCAGTAATTTTTTTTTTTTTTTTTAGATTTTCCATATTTATTTGACAGAGAGAGACACAGTGAGAGAGGGAACACAAGCAGGGGGAGTGGGAGAGGGAGAAGCAGGCTTCCCGCTGAGCAGGGAGCCCGATGTGGGGCTTGATTCCAGGACCCCAGGACCATGACCGGGCCAAAGGCAGAAGCCCAGTGACTGAGCCACCCAGGAGCCCTCAATTCAGTAATTTCTAGGAATACCTTTATTTGGACACGATTTTGATTAAATACACCTGAAGTATTTTTTTAAGCAGCAAGGAAGGTATTTTACAAGTTACAAAAGAGCATTTAAAGTATAGATTCAGGGGCACCTGGGTGGCTCCGTCGGTTGAACATCTGGCTTTGGCTCAGGTCATGATCTCAGGGTCCTGGGATCGAGACCTATGGCCAACTCCCTGCTCAGCAGGGAGCCTGCTTGTCTCTCTCCCTTTGCCCCTCTCCCTGCTCATGGTCTCTCTGTCAAATAAATAAATAAAATCTTTTAAAAAAAATTAAAAATAAGCATTCATTCATTCATCCATTCAACAAATATTTATTGAGCAGTTACTACTTACCAGGCATTGTTCTAGACACTGTTCTAGATAGAACAGTGAATAAAACAAAGTCCTTGACCTAATGGAGTTTGCTGTCAAATGGGAAGATACAGACAACAAACACATCGACCAGGATGCAATAGGTTGGTTAAGGACGAATGTATGGAGAAAAATAAAACAGAGTAAGAGGCAGAAAGATTGCTGTAAGATTTTACATAGCGTAGTCAGGAAGGGCCTTACTAATAAGATAATTTTTAATCAGCGATCTGAAGGAAGGGAAGGAGAAAACTATGTAGATATGGGTTGAAGATGGAAGTCAGGTCAGGGAGTAAGTTTCAATGCAGAGGAATCAGCAAGTGCAAAGGCCCTGAGACTAGAATATGCTGAGTGTATTGGAGAAACAGCAAGGATGCCAGTATGGTGAAGGAATGTTTTAGGGAGCAAGAGCAGATCAGACAGGTAGTTGGGAGTCAAATCAATTGCTTAGGGCCTTGTAGGCCAAGGTAAAGACTTGGACGCTGAGTGAAATGAAACTTTGGAGATTTTAAGTTCTTCAGTTTTTTGGAATTTTCTTTTTCCTTCACATGCAGTAATAACCACCTTTTTTTCTATGCATCTCTAACAATTGTAGTAAAATATATGGAACATAAAATTTTTTATATTAACCGTATTTTAAGGGTACAATTCAGTGGCATTAAGTACATTCACAATGTTGTACTATTATCACTATGTATTTCCAGAATTTTTTCATAATCCCAAAAGAAATTCTATATGCATTAAAAAATAACTTTCCATTCCTCCCTTCCCCCAGTCCCTGATAACCTCTATTCTACTTCTTGTCTTTATGAATTTGTCTATTCTAGGTACCTTATATATGTGGAATCATATAATATTTTTCCTTCTATGTTTGGCTTATTTCACTTAGCATAATCTTCTCAAGTTTATCCATGTTGTAGTATGTGTCAGCATTTCCTTTTAAGTCTGAATAATATTCCATTGTTACCATTTGTTAGAGATAAATATACCATTTGTTAGTGGTGAAAAATAATCATTTATGCCATTCGCTAGTGGTAAACAAAATATACTACATTTTGTTTATCCATTCATCTCTTGATGGACATTTGGGTTGTTTCCACCTTTTGACTATTGTGAATAATGCTGCTATAAACATAGGTGTGCAAGTATCTGATTGAGTTCTAGCCTTAAATTCTCTGGGGCATGTATCTAGCAGTGGAATTGCTAGGTCATAAGGTAATTCTGTATTTAACTTTTTGAGGAAGTTTTGAGTGACATCACCAATCAGATAAATCATATTTATTTATTTATTTATTTAACATTTTTTAGATTTATTTATTTATTTATTTATATTTGCTGTATGGAAAGTAGTATTCAAAGGAGAAAAAGAAAAAGCAAGGTGAATTAATTTCCTAGCACTGTTATAACAAATAACCACAAACTGGGTGGCTTGCAGAACAGAAATGTATTCTCCCACAGTTTTGGAGGCTAGAAGTCCAAAATCAAGGTTTCAGCAGGTTTATGTTCTCTCAAAGTCTTCAGCAGGGGATCTGTTCCATGCCTTTCTCTTGACTTCTTTTGTGGCTGGCAATTCTTGGCATTCCTTGGCTTACAGCTACATCTCTGCCTCCATCATTAAATGATGTTCATCCTGTATGTCTCTGAAACTTTGCGGGGCTGTTCTCCCTCCCCTGTGTCTGTTTTCTTTTCTTATAAGGACAACAGTCTTATTGGATTAGGGCTCACCCTAATCGAGTATGACCTCATCATAACTTGATCACATCTGCGAAGACCCGATTTCCAAATAAAATCACATTCACCTGTAATGGGGGCTAGAATTTTAACATATCTTTTTTTAGGGGGGGAACACAAGCCAACCCACAACATGGGAACACTAGTAAAGACAGTATTGGAATAATCCAAGGGAGAAATGATGGTGGTGTGGATCAGAAAAATTGGAAATTGGCTTCTATTTGAAGATAGAGTCAATAGGTTTTACTGGGGGATTAGATGTGGGATGTGAGCAGAAGAGAGGCGACAACGATGACTCTGATGTTTTTTGCCTGAGTAATCAGAAGAATAGGATTGGGGCATGTTACAGAGGAGCAAGTTTGAGGTGCAGAGTGAAACTCAAGAGTTCAATTTGAGTGTGTTACATGGAAGATGCCTGTCAGACACGCAGGTGGAAATGTCCAATAGGCAATTTAGAGTTTGGAGGTCATCAGAGAGGCATTGGATGGAGATATAAATTTGTGAGTCAACAGAATAAAGATGATATTTAAGCCATGAGAATCCATGCGATTGCCCGGGAGGTGAGTGTAGATAGAAAAGAGAAGAAGCATGAAGACAGATCCCAGGGGTACTCCAGGGCTTCAAGGTTTGCAAGATGAGGAAGAATCCACAAAGAAGACCAAAAGGAAGAGATAGGGATGACAGGAAGCCAATATGGTGAGAAATGATCATTTTCTTCAGGAAATATTTCTGTAAGGGGGAATGGAGTAATGAGGTAATGGTTAAATTGGAATGTGATAATAGAGGGTTTTTTTTTTTTTAAGATCGGAAAAATAACGGTATGTATATATTCTGACGGAAATCGGAGAAATAACAGTATGTATATATTCTGATGGAAATGATTCAGTATAGAAAGAAAAATTGATTATACAGGGAAGGAAGGGGACATAAATTTTCTCTGTGTAAAACTAGACATAAAATACCTATGTTTGAATAGTGAGACAGGATCAAGAAGGACATTCAGAATGGTTACCTCCGGGCTAGAGATTTCAAGGGATTTTTATTCCTTGTATTTTTCAGTGTTGCTTTCAATTATTACAAGTACATTTATCAGATCTACAAAAACAATAAGTGTTCTGTTTAGATAATCCCAGAACCAGTAATGTCCACTGAGTGTGAAAAGCTATCTCTGCAGCATTTGATACTGCAAGCCTTCAGGAAGAAACCAGCAGGTGAGGTGATCCAGCAAATCCAGGGAACACAAGCTCAAGCAAGGGCCCAGAGAAGGAAGAATGCAGACCAAAAATTAGCCCTTAAAGGGAGGAGAGACTTGATATCATTTGAGACTTGGGGTTGGGGGTGGTAGTCATGATTGGGACAGGCACACTTAAGTTTGTAGATGGAAGGGAAGGAATTTGAGGAATCCCCCTTCCTTCTCTAAAGGAGACAAGTTCACCCATTTGCTTGGGAAAATGGGAGCAGAGTTGGTATGCAAGAGGTATTGCAAGAGGTATGCAACGAGCACTGAGGGCTTCTTGAGTTTGGAAACTATTTACTTGTGATACAATCAACTGGGAAAGTTTTATCCATTTTTCCAGCAGTACTCAGCAGGCTAGGAGCAGGAGTTGAAGGAAAGGATTGGTGGATTGATCCAAGGTTAGGAAATGCAGAAATTGCTTCAGGACAAGGAGATAAAGACATTGAGATACTAATGGAAACAAAAGAATAACAACAAAGATTTATTATATTTCACATGCATTATTTAATTTAATCCTCATAGCAATGGAAAAGAATAAAAAAGTATATTAGATTAAAATATCACAGCAAAGGATAACAATAGAAAAATATATTTCTGGGGCACCTGGGTGGTTCAGTTGGTTAAGCGTCTGCCTTCGGCTCAGGTCATGATCCCAGGGTCCTAAGATCAAGCCCCGCATCGGGCTCCCTGCTCAGTGGTGAGCCTGCTTCTCCCTCTCCCTCTACTGCTCCTCCCTCCGCTTGCTCAATCTCTCTCTCTCTCTCTCTCTCTCTCTCTCTCTCCCCCATTCCCTTTCTCTCTCTGTGTCAAATAAATAAATGGAAACTTAAAAAAAAAAAGAATATTTCTACTGTACAGGTGAGAAAACTGAAGCTTGGGGGTATGGTAGATGTTTGCCGGGTTTGGGGGCTATCTTTCTAGATGGCAAGATTCCCCCCCCCCATCACTTAGGTCTTAATGGGAGGTGAGACTCCAGCTCCTAGTAGGCCTAAAGTGGAGAGATAATCCCTATGCCAGCTCCTTGGCAGGAAGTATGAGGGTCCAGAATTGACCAGTAAGACGCTCCTGCCTGGAATTTTGTTTCACGTGGAAGTCCTCAAAGATGTGGCAATAGGAAAAGCATATTCTCAGAGGCTGAAGCACAATCCCGCAGTGAAAATGGCAGAGAATGTCCAAAGCTGGACTGTCAAAGGCAGTGTGTAACCTGAGTTTTCTCTGGTATAACCTCTGCTCTGTTCTTTGCTGTAAGCTTTTCTTCTGCCTTCTTCTTAGATTTATTCACGAGCCTTCACATTATACTGTAAGCAACCCAAAGACATACAATAAAATCTATTTCTGTTTAAGTTAACAAGAGTCAGCTTTTTCTTATAGCCAAGAAATCTGAACGCATCATAGAGATCAAGAATGTGCCTACAGTTGTTGTCAAGATGTACTTGATAACCAGACATACATAATGATTTTTATGAATGTCAGTCAACCTCTCTTCCCATCCACCCTGGGCCTTGGTCATTGGGCTCATGGATCAAATGGTGGTAGTAGCAGAAATAGGAGATCTACAAGGGCTCAAAAATATTGCCTTCCCCACACCAAGGCTGATCTGCCAACTGCTGGTTTTTTAACCTGCCAGCAGAGACCAATGTTGAGTCCCTAATATAATACCCTATTTGGGGTGGGGGTAGAATAGGCAGATACCTGGTGGCAGGTCATTTACATTGATCTCTTTCCATCATGGGAGCTAGGGAGAGTGGAAGTAACTTATCCTCACTGGAATGGGTAGTTATTCTAGATATGAATTTGCCTTTTTTGCCAGCAATACCATCTGTGAACATCTTTATTTACCATTACAGTGCCCCATTTAATATTGTTCCTACCAAAGAACTGAAAGAAAGGGAAGCTATCTATGGCTTTCACTGGTCTCACCATGTATCCCATCATCTATAAGTATATGCCCTTACAGGACGGTATTACAATCTACTGAAGACTCAGTTATGGTATCAGCTAAGAGACACCACTCTGAGTAGTTGGAGGGCTGTGCTATAGAATGAGATAATGCTCTAACCAATGATGCTTCTTCTCCCTGTCAGATGACATGGGTCTAGAAACCAAAGAGTGGAATGGTAGTATCACCTCTCATTATATATATAAGAATGCTATCACAAAGTTTTTGTATAGGCTTCTTGTAATGCTGGGCTCTCTGCTGGGTTAGAAGGCTTAAAATTCATAGAAAGATCGCTTCCATCTGAAGACTCAACAATGGTTCCATTAAAGGGGAAGTTGAGAAGCCATTGGGCAATCTGGGCTCTTTGTGATGTTAAATCAACAAGTAAAAGGGGATTCTTGTATTATTGGAATGATCAGTTCTAATTTTCAGGGCGAAACAGAATTTCCACTACAAATGAAATGGATGGGTAGGAGTGGACCTAAAACCAAGGGGAACCTCCAGGGCACTCCCTTGCACTCCTCTGTCCAGTAGTAAAAAGTTAACTGAAGATGACCCAGCCCAATACAGGCAGGATCCCCAAAGGTTCAAATGAAAATTCAAATTACCCCATCAGTTCAAGTAGCATGATTAGCTGATGTGCTGGCTGAAGGTAAAAACCAAACCAAACCAGGAAATGGGAGTGGAAGAAAGTTATAAATGCCAACTATGGGCCTTTGGGACCAAATGCAGAAATAAGGTCTGTACTAGCTACCCTATTTTCTTCCTTGCTTTGTTATGCAAATAGAAACAGATTTCCTTTGCTTACCCTTTCCTTTTTCTCTAGTATTTCATTTTACTGAACTGGAGGTGGTGGGCTTTATAAGTTAGACCCTGGGGTTACAGGAAATGAAGGTGGTGTTGGAGGGATGAACATCCCCATGCAGCCAGGCGTTCCTCATGCTGTCTCAGACAGCAGCCCACTCCTCCAGCCCTTCCGATGTTTTATAAGCACCTCGTTCCCTGTTTTCAGTCCTTCCTGCTTAAGATTGCTATAGTGGTTTTCTGTTATCTGTACTTAAGCCCTGACCAAAATGCAAAACAAAGAGCTCTGCAAAGAATGAAAAAGTATAAATATGTTTATTTTGTTACTGAATCAAAATGGTTATGGCTAAACAGAGGCTCTGTTTTCATTACTCAAAAGAGTTTTTGCTTATTATTCAGGCTATAAAAATTGCTGTAGGCCATTATCTAGCTCACTTTGACATGGCTTTGTCTTTTTCAAGTCTCACAGATGTCTTGATCAGAGAAGGAGAATCACTGTTTTCTGCCAAACTTACATCTTTAAAGTTGGAGAAATAACCTTTCCCAAATTGCAGCTAGCTCCTTAGGGACAGGAACCATCCCCATCCTATTCACTCTGAACAGCACTTAACAGAGTAGATTCCACATAGTAATATAAATAGGTTCTTTAATATATGCTTTTTTGCATCCCCAGGAGTAAAAAGCATGACAGTTTTTAGATCCATGCGGATCCATTCTTGTTATTAAAACATGTTGTTAGAATCTAAGCTTTTTCCCGAACACTTGTGATGGCTGGATACTTAAGCCAGAGTGAGAGACTCGTAAGCAAGGGGTAATACAGACTATCCAGAAAATTGAGAAGTCTGAAGCATTCAGGGAATGAGGGTCCTGCTATCAAATGTGACTAAAGTCCTACGGGGTTATGTAAGAGCCTTTTGATATTCTGTTCAGTTGCAAGTACATCCAATCAAAAAATTCCCAGCCTTAGGGAGGTTCGATTTTAATTTTAGTTGTTTTCTTAATGATCAAATTAATACACATTAATTGTAGGGAAGTTAGAAAGCACAGAAAACTGTAAGGAAGTGGAAAAATGGATACCCACCCCCATCTCATCACCCAAGAGAAACTTACTATCAACATTTGGCATATTACTTTTTTCTCCCCCCCCCTTTTTTTTAAGAGAGGGATACTGAGAGAAAGAGAGAGAGCATGAGCAGGGCAGAGGGAGAGGGAGAGGGACAAGCAGACTACTGACTGAGCAAGGAGCCTGATGCAGGGCTCCATCCCAGGACTCTGGGATCACGACTCAAGCCAAAGGCAGACACTCAACCGACTGAGTCACCCAGGTGCCCCGCTTTTGCCTTTTAAGTTAACACTTGAGAGGTTAGAGAAAGGGAGAGGTTTGAGTGGAAATATATCCCTCTCTTGTACATCCTTAGTGGTCCTGACGTCAGGCTTCAGGTCTCTAAGGCAAGATCCCCCTCTTCATAAGACACCTCCACAAGCTACCAGAAACCTCTGACTGGGCCATTATAACAAAGAGATGTTTTGTCTTGACTCTGAGGGAAGGAGTTCCTCTTTTTGTGTGACAGATTGATATAAGAAAAACCAGTTAGGGAAGCCCAGCATGTCTGTCCCACCAGGTTACAGTACATGCCACCTCATGTCTTTCCAGCTGTCTTCTGAGAGCCAGCATCTGGGTGGAAGGAGGGGGAAAGAGGGCTCTGAGAGGAACCAGTTAGATCTGGGGAGATAGGGAGAAGGGTGTGTCAGTCGAAAATGGAGTATGCCTGTGTGACTGGGAGGGTGTGAGGAATGCAGATTGGGTGTACCGGGCAGGTGTATTTCAAAGATAATTCCCACGGGCTCTTGCTGCTGAATGTCACAGAAAAAGCAAAGAATGGGGGAGGAGACTTTGGTAGGCAGGAGACTGTCTACTTAATTAAGAAAAACATTCATCATTTCCTGTTCCTGCTCTCTGTATAACTCTGAAAGCTGGTTTCTGATGACAGCCTTAAAAAAGAAAAAAAAAAAGTTCATTTGTTCACTTCCTGAAATCCTGAGATGGACCACACAGCCCCAGGCAAAGCATGCTCTAAAACGAAAGTCAATTTTTCTCTCTGCACTTGAATTGGAGGTTTGGTTCTTGCTCAATGGTATATCCCCTAAAATGCACTGGGACAAACTCAGCAGGGACTCCAGGTGTCTGCTAAACAGGTGTCCAGATTATCTGGATTAGAACCTAAATAATTCAGTTGTCTCTATCAGTTGATACTTTCTTTCCATATTGCCCTAGAAGGAAACTTGTTGACTCTCTCTCCAAATTATCTCTTGAGTCTGTTCACTTCCTCCTCTCTCCAAAGCACCAGTCACCATATTCTCTCACCTGAACTGTAAAAATAGCTTCCCAGCTGGTTTCCCCTTTCTGGCCCCACTCCACTGTCCACACAACAGCCAGACCAATCTTTTAAAACCTAAGTCCTATCAAGCCTTTCTCTTGCTTGAAATCGTTCAGTGCCTCCCTTGGCACATATGGTAGAATCCAGAATCCTTACCAGGGCCATGCAGCATCTGTCCTTGCCCTTCCTCTCCTTCATCCGGTCTCACCTTCCTCCTAATTCCCCGTGCTCCAGCTTCACTGGTCATTTTTGCAGTTTCTTTGAGAGACCTACCTCAGAGCCTTTCCACCCACTATTCTTCTGCACAAGCTATTCTACTTCTCCGTTCTCATCCATCCTTTGAAACTCAGCTTAAATATCATTGACCATCCATGCCCCATCTAACATAGGCTCTCCTTCTTATATATAGCACCCTGTGCATTTCTTTCACAGATCTTATTAAAATTTGTGAATATGCATTTGTTTGTGAGATTGTTAAGGTCCAGGTCCCCCAACTGGTGGTGTATTCTAAGAAGATAGAGATTATGTCTGCTTTGCTTCTGCTGTATCCCCTAGTGCCTGGCACAGTACCTGACACATAGTAGGCACTCAGTACTACTTCCTGAATGGATAATTTAAAGAGGATTAAATAATAATGACCAAAAAGGTAATTTCCTTGTGTTTGCTTTCCGTTAATGCAGGGGACATAAGAAGTTCTCAACAAATACTTGTTGATTGACTAACTAACTTTAGATTGCTATTTTGACTGGAAGAAAGGTATCATGCCTGGAGCCAGACACATCAAAGATACTCAGGTATGATTACAGTCAACCCTTTTCCTACCGTGAGGAAAGTGAAAACTATCCTAGTGAGGATTAGGTACAAACATTTGTAATTACTTTAATGATAGAGCCTCTTACAAGAAAAAGAAATCAAGGTATACTCTAGCTGAATGTTCCTGGGTATGACTGTGTTATCTGCAGTAAGGGGCTATGACTGGTTAGAAAGGGCTGTAGACTTAAAAACCTCACTGGATTCAGTAGGCTCAGAAAGAGGAGGAGAATAGAAACGAAATGGGAAGTGCATGGAGAAAGCCCTTTCTAACATGGCAAAAGGTGATATATTTTTTTTAAAGATTTATTTATTTATTTATTTATTTATTTATTTATTTATTTATTTGAGACAGAGACAGAGCACAAGCATGAGGAGCAGAAGGAGAAGGAGAGAGAATCTCAAGCAGACTCTGTGCTGAGTCCGGAGCCTGACACAGGGCTGGATCTCACAACCCTGAGGTCACCAACTGAGCTGAAACCAAGAGCCAGACGCTCAACTGACTGAGCCACCCAGGTGCCCCCCAACCTAACTGTTCTTGATGATAAGCGTCATACTGCAGATAAATTTTTGTATGAAATTAATTTAAACATCTATCATAGGAAGCTGTAATCATGGCTTGAGAGCTAAGCTGCATTCACCCTAGGATTCCTGTTGATATTTCTAAGCATGTTTGGGTCTAAGAGAGGTTTTGTTTGTTCCAAGGAACATCATGACAGCCATCAGAGCAGAGGAAAAGAGAGGCAAGGCTCCTAAGTTTGGTTCAAGGATTCTGGTTCAAGATCACTGTCAGTGACAGGGATGAATAAGTCCCAGACAGCACCTGTCACTGATTGTCTCGGCCCAGTTGAGCTTAGGGAGCAGGACCTACAGAAGACTGGACAAAAACAAAGCATAAGGTAGGGTAGTCTACGAACCATGTGTGTGACGGTGTATACACACAGGGTCAGGTCACATGTGGGCCATGTGAGGACTTGATGGACGCAGAGAAGGGGACACCAGACTGCAGTGGCATCATGGAGAGCTGGCACCTTCAGTGACCATTGTCCCTCTGGTGCTTCTTGGAAGGTCTGGAAACATTTGCAGCAATATGTTGACCTTGGTGCACTGTGAGAAGCACCATGGTTATCTAACAAACAGGAGAGGAGGAAAGTGTGTGGAAACAGAGGAGTACTAGTTCATGGAGCTCCGAGGTACTGCCAGAACTACTGGAAGGAATTTGTTACCGGTTGAATTGTGTCCCCCAGAAAAATATGTTGGATTACTAACCCCCGTACCTCAGAATATGACCATATAGGAAATGGATCATTGCAGATGCAATCAAATTAAGATATGGTCCTTAGGGTGGGCTCAAATCCAACACCTGGTGTCCGTAGGAGAAAAGGAAAATTCTATGTGAAGACAGAGACACACCAGGAGAAGGCCAAGTGAAGACAGAAGTAGAGACAGCAGGCTAAGGAATGCCAAGGGCTGGCGGCCCGCCACTGCCAGGAACCAGGAAGAGGCAAGGAAGGATTCTCTCCTACAGGTTTCAGAGCACCCTGGCCCTCCCAACACCTTGATTTTGGACTTCTAGCCTCTAGGAATGTGAGACAATAAATTTCTGTTGTCTGAAGCCACTCAGTTTGTGGAATTTTGTTACAGCAGCCCTAGAAAACTAAATAGAATTTGGGGAAGGGAGTTTTTTTGGAGTAAACAAGACAGATCCAAGGAGACATTGTTTCATTGCTGTTGTTTGGACCTTAATTTTTCCCATAAGTTTGTGAGGCCAGAGAAACACAATTTCTATGTAACAAAATCATATGACTAACATGCCAAACAGCTAAGCTTTTATGTGCCGACTTGAATTTAACCAGCTCACGCGCTGCTATCTTTCCTGCAACTTTAAGACCTGCCTGCATCGAATCGAATGAGATAATGTATGAAAAGCTCTTACCACAGCCCTGGGCACCTGGCAAACCTTCATAAATGTTGGATCAGATCATTATTACCGTCGTCCGACTATCTTGATCCCAGAGCTCTCAGCTGCTCACATCTCTGCATCCCAGAGCTGCCGAGAGCCACTGAGGAAACCTCCCACCAAGGCAGTCAGGTGCCACTGCAAATCAAATATCACCAATCTCACCAAGCTCACCTGAGTCCCCTACCCAGCCTCGGCTTCCCTAGCGAATGCTCTCTCCCATTCTCTGCAAACTGTATTTCAAACCATGCTTCCTTGAACCTCTACCACCCTCCATTTCTCCTCAGCTCTCTCCACCAAACCTACCAGCCCGTGTATGTCCACAGCTACCCTGGACTTCTCTCTATTTTTTTTATTTTTTTTTAAAGATTTTATTTATTTATTCATGAGAGACAGAGGGAGAGAGAGAGAGAGAAGCAGAGGGAGAAGCAGGCTTCCCGCGGAGCAGGGAGCCTGATGTGGGGTTCGATCCCAGGACCTGGGATCATGACCTGAGCCGAAGGCAGACGCTTAACCATCTGAGCCACCCAGGCACCCTCTCTATCTTAAACATAAGGGATAACCTGGTTTCTTTCTAGTCCAGGTAGTCATTGTTCATTCTTCCCTCTTTCTGATTCACACTTTAAATCCATAACCAAGTGTTATTAATTCTACCTCCTAAAAAAAAAAAAACATTCTACCTCTTAGATCCCTTGCCAATCCAGTCACTTTGGTTTATCTCCACGGCCACCAGCTTGGCTCAGACCAGCTGATCGTGTCACTGTACTGCTTAGACCCCTCGAACAACTTCCTACCGTTCTACAGATCAAGAAAGTCCTTCACGTGCTCGCAGGACCTACCCCTGCCCTCCCATCCCCTCTTCATCCGAGCTCTATCGGTTTTTCTAATCTCACCTCCTTTCTTTCTCTGTATTTCTTACATCCTCTGCTCTAGGCTAGAGAGTAACTCAGAATACCTCCACTTCCTTATTAAAATAACTAACACTTTTATAACGCTTACTATGTTCTGAGCCCATAGTAACTCATTTGTCAGGACAACAAACCCACCAGCCTGGTATTGTTACTATCTCCGTCCAGAGATAAGAAATAGAGGTACAGAAGGTGACTCGCCCAGAGTCTCAAGTAGTCAGTGGTAAGCCAGGATTTGAACCAGAAATATCCGCTGTGCCGTCCGCACACTGTTCTACTCGCCGTTCTCTGACCTTGTTCTCACTCCGTCGGACTCTTTCGTCAGCTGCAGCATCCACCCTCACCGCCTTAATCCGTGCCTCGGGGTAAGCAACCCCCTCGGCAGCAGCCCTCCTTGCTCTGTGTCCCCAGATCTTCCTCCCCTTGTCTCACTTTCCATTACTTGACATCTATCTCTTTTGCTAGACTCTTAGTGCTATGAGGACTGCTTCAATCACAGCCATATTTTTATTGCTTAGCATATGCCTGCCATACAGTAGATGCTCATTAGATATTTCTTGACTGGATAAAAGAATAGACAATGACGGGGCACCTGGGTGGCTCAGGCGTTAAGTGTCTGTCTTCGGCCCAGGTCATGATCCCAGGGTCCTGGGATCGAGCCCCACATCGGGCTCTCTGCTCAGCAGGGAGTCTGCTTCTCCCTCTCCCTCTGCCTGCCGCTCCCCCTGCTTGTGCTCTCTCTCTCTCTCCGTCAAAAATAAATTAAAAAAAAAAAAAAAAAGAATAGGCAATGACTACCCACCTTGAAGGGCTTCTGTGTAGATAGAAGACATAACATGGTACCTGTCACATAGCATGTACTTGACAAGTATTTGGTATTGTGTCCAGGAAATTGCAAAGTGTCTGGTTTGACGAGTGTCAAAGAGAGGTTTTGGCAAATGGCTTAAGTCTGTTGAGTAAAGCAGGGGAGAAAAATGCATGATGAAAGGGGTTATTGGCAGTATATAATCTTGCAAAGGCAGAGAATAGCCTTTCAAAATCCTTCCTTCCCAGCCCAAAATAGTTTTGGGTTCTTTTAACCACATCATCCAACTTTCTTATAGCTGACTTCAGCAAAGTGTAATTGGTGTGCTCAGGAGACCTTGGCACACACCATCAGCAGCATGCACTAACGACCCAGGTGAAAGCAAAGATCTACTGTGGATGTGTTCTGTGTAACACAAATAGCTGCCTCCTCCCTGCTGGGAAAGGGTCTGACTAAAATTCCAATCTCTATGAGCACAATTGAAGATTTCCTATTCCTAGCTCCTTTGGACAAAGTAAATAATTTATTATCCTCGAAAGGCTTCCTGGAACACTGGGTTAATCCCTTTAAAAGGGTACATCTGGTCACCCTAACTTCATTACAATTCTGGACTTGACTGTTACCAGGTATATTTTTTCCTTCCCCAAACCAAGTGGTGCCAGTGAGTCTAGAGACAGCAGTCAGCAAGTCAGGTTCAAATCACCGTCTCTGGCAGGCTGTGTTTTGGCAGCCACAGCAGGCTTAGCCTTCAAGGAGCAGTAAACTTCTTGTCACCCTTGAGTGACCCTTGACGGGAAAAGGAAGGAGAAGGGGATAACTTCCCGGGAAAACAGCTGATCCACCACCTGTACAAACATGTACCTCACTGGCCTGACAGGAGAGTCCTCAGGGAAGGGCTTGGGTAAACCAGAGGAACTGCCAACATGTGGGGTCAAACCTGCGTGCTCTGCGCGTGCCAGCATCCCAAAAGATTGCACTATCTGTCAGAAACCACCAGCATTACAAAGCTGCTTTATTCCAAACCATTTTGTTCAATCCAGTCCCCACCAACTACAGGGTAGTGATTGTACAGGACTCTTAGGACACTCACAGAATCAGCAGCCTTGTCTCTATTTTCACACCACAGGAGATATCTATCCTTTTACAACATTCTGGTGTATGGCTTGCTCTTAATTATATTTGCCACCAAGAACCAGTTAATGAAGGGATATTTCATGGCCTTCAGCAAAAACCTCAGACTCAGCAACCAAGGAACTGAAAGCCCTGACCTCAGGGCAATCTCCACACCAGCCTCCTGCCTGATGCATATTTCAAAGGTTTCTAGGTTTTAGGGCATGGATTACCTTTGCAAATGAAAAATTGAACAAGCAAAAAGCATTTGGTGGCCTGTTATTACAGTTCCAATGAATCTGAAAATGCTGCTTCGTTTAACCAGAGGCAGAATTTCAAATGAACAAAGAAATAAATATTTATTTTTATTATTTCCTATTTGTTCTACCAGGATTTAAAATATAGTGTCTTTTGATCCCCACCTAAGGTTTCTTGCGATTATAACATGCATATGTTATACTGAAAAAATTATGAATATTGATAGAATACTTAATAGTTTCAGGGGCATTCAGTGTCCAGCCACACCCAAAATAGGTTGTTTGTTTTATCTCAATTGCGTGGTAATGCTATTTTAAACTCCACTCAAAAGACAGTCTTGGGTGCCTGGGTGGCTCAGTTGGTTAAGTGACTGCCTTCGGCTCAGGTCATGATCCTGGAGTCCCAGGATCGAGTCCCGCATTGGGCTCCCTGCTCGGCAGGGAGTCTGCTTCTCCCTCTGACCCTCCCCCCTCTCATGTGCTCTCTCTCTCTCTCTCTCATTCTCTCTGTCTCAAATAAATAAATAAAATCTTTAAAAAAAAGAGTCTTATTCTTTCAAATATTTCAAGCCTTTCATTTGTAAGAAAAATGATTAAAATAAAACAAAAAAAAAATCAGCGTTGTCTTTACCTCCAGATAGCGTTTAGTCATTATCTGCCAAGTAGGTGGCATTTTAATGGACGCCATTCATCCGAATACCTATTGTACACCTACTATGTACCAGGTACCTCCCAAAATGAAAAGATTAAAAACACAGAGTCTTTGCCCTCAGACAGTTCAACTCTAGGAGAAACAGATAATTATAACATACTGTGGTAAATATGGGAGTACAATACATATTAGCTGTATTAGCTATATAGATGTACAAATGAAAGAATTAATGAAGGAATGAATTAGCACGATTATTTGCAGAATATCATAAATTCAGCATGGGAAGTAGGAAATAAATATGTAGTATTCAGCAAAAATGGAGCTGAAATGTATTTTTTTAAGATTTTATTTATTTATTTATTTGAGAGAGAGAGAGAGAGAGGAGGGGGGAGAGAGTGGGGGCAGTTGCAGAGGGAGAGGGACAAGCAGAATCCATGCTGACCACGGAGCCAGACGTGGGGGCTCAATCCCACGACGCCGAGATCATGACCTGAGCCAAAATCAAAAGCCGTTCACTCGACCTACTGAGCCACTGAGGTGCCCTCGGAGCATGAAATATTTTTAAGTGAAGAAGGCTTCAAAAGGGTTTCAAAGATGAAAGATTTTACCTGTAGGGTTACAAAAGAAATGAGAAGTCCTACGTTCAGTTTATTAACATGTTGGTAAAACCAGACTTAATCACTAAACACATGACAGTAAAGAGCTAACCTGCATAGAAACATAAGAGATGGAAATCAGATGGTTACATCATGCTATGATTGCTCAAACTCTTATTTTGGATTTATGAATGTCTATATCCAATTATCATGACATACCTATGTTAATTTCTCCATTGTTACTGCAATTAACCACGTCAGTATAAGTCACTCCAAGGGAAGGTAATAGAAGGTGATAAATTAGGTCAATTCTCCCTCTTTGGGCCTTCAGAGTGCAACATAATTTCCATTTTCACTGTAAAGAGAACAAAATCCTAGTTTGTCACTCCTTCAGAAGAAAGATTAAAATGTTACACATTAAAAAAAACTGTTCAAGGACTTCTATGGGCTCAAACTCAGTCCCAGGAAAAAGAAAGAAAAGGAAGGTGTGCATGTCCAAAAATGTGGCAAGTTTTTGGTCTAAGGAGGCAGTGTGTTGTAACAGATTTGATGTTGAAGAAATGTGTTTCAACTTTATAATTATTTTGCTGTATGACCTTGGTCGTCATTGCCTCATCGATAAAACCGGGACAATAATGCATGCCCTCCGTATCTGACAACAATGCATACTTTCTTTTTAAGATCTTTTTTTAAAGATTTTATTTATTTATTTGAGAGAGAGCATGAACGGGGCAGGAGGCTGTGAGGGGCAGAGGCAGAGGGAGAAGCAGACTCCCAGCTGAGCAGGAAGCCTGAGGCTGGGCCTGATCCCAGGACCCTGGGTGTCCCTACAATGCATGCTTCTTAAATAAAGTAACATATATGAAATGTTTGAAAACATTGTGAAAATACAGAAATCCGTATTAGATTTGTTGCACATTTGAATGATAGAGTTCCAATAAGATGGTATTTTTCATCTATAAAGGATGAGATACCTTTTTTTTTAAGATTTTATTTAGTTATTTGAGAGAGAGAGAATGAGATAGAGTTAGAGAGCACGAGAGGGAAGAAGGTCAGAGGGAGAAGCAGACTTCCCGCTGAGCGGGGAGCCCGATGCGGGACTCGATCCCGGGACTCCCGGATCACGACCTGAGCCGAAGGCAGTTGCTCAACCAACTGAGCCACCCAGGCGCCTGAGATACCTTTTATATAAGCATATTACAATGTACAAAATCTCCTCTAACAATCTATCCGCTAATAGGAATGAAATAATAAAAATAGTACAATTTCTCTATTTCAGGAGCATCTATTTCTAGTTCCAGGGCAGTTTGTTTCTGCATTCTTCTTTCTTTCTTTTGTCCTTGATAATCCTTTCATCGTATCTTCATCAAAATTTTTAAGGCAATTTCTTTGTTTTTTTTAATATTGTTTTTATCACATTTTAATTGAAAACCTGAAGGAAAAAGATCATAAACCCATTCTTTCCTCTAACAAAGTGTAGCTTAGGTTCTGCCAAGAACATGTAGAAGTTGTTAAAAATAGCACATTTCTTTATTTGGACTCAACTGACTTGTACTTCTGTGGACCTGTCGAAATGTTAAATAATAAACTGTTATCTCTGAATAGATTCTTCCTTGCCCAAGATACTGTTGAAAAACGTGCTTTAGATGAGTCATTTAACCGGAATAATTTCCCTTTGGATTACTAGAGTCATTAGGGGAAAAAAATATAAAACCATGTGAGTAATTTTCCATGTATCTAGGGTTCAATATCTGTAATGTTTCATAGGCCTTCTGTATCACAAGGCAGTTTATTTAAAAATACAGGCACATCCTCCTCTCTGCTTCTGTATGTCCCTTCCTCTTTCACAGCTGAAGGCAGGCTCATCAACGATGAACAGAGGGTCAGCCAATAACCCCTGTGCTTGTGTGTCATCATCCTGAGCTAGGAATGAGCATGTCTGGAAGAGTCAGGCAGAGAGCCCGTCCATCCCCTTCCCCTCATCACCCTGACCTTTTAACAAGAACAGCAACAGTAATAACAGACATTATTAACAACAATCAAAACAGCATGTGCACAATGCAAAGGTACACCTTCTGCAGCTATATAGAGCCTCAGCCAAATGGCCACCCACACATTTGCCGCTGTTACTGGAGAAAAAAAGGGAATGTTGCTTTGGCTCAAAGATGGGGGAGGAAAGGGTAGAGGCAAAGGAGAGGAGGAAGCAGAACCCTGTGTTTGACGGGAGTGTTCCAACTGTGAAAATCATTTTTCACCCTCAGTAAGGAGCAGGTGAACCACAGGAGCAGATAGGAGAGCCCATTGTTTGGGACCCCTGCCAGAAATTGCAAGATTAGGGCACTCATCAGGAGAGGCAGTGCCCTGCATGAAGATCTCAAGCTTTGATTTTTTTTGGTGAAAGGAGACATTTCCAAAAAATGTATCGCCGACGTTCCTACCTTTAGCCTCTCGTTTCCATTGTATATTATATGGATGCTCTGCCAGGGAAATTTGATCAATATATTAGATTCCTGGCAGAAAGATGCTATCAGACAATGCATGTATGCCTTGACATAGCTCAATTTCCATCTGTCCAAGAAGGTATTGATTTTTCTCTCACAGAAGTGCACACACACATACTGAAAGAGCTTACAGAGGATGGGGGTTGGGCAGGCATTTATTCAAGAACAGACAGCTCTGCCACTCCCCAGATGAGTTCAAAAATACCCTCTGGCTTGGTGACTTAATATTTGGATGATCTATACAAGCCCTTCACATCAGGATTAAAGTCGATGGCTAATAAGCAAACACAATAGTCCTATGCTCATTCTTTGAATGCTAAGAGCTAAGATCTGTATCTTCCCAGCTTCTTGAGAAAATGTGCCCATCTTGGAATCATATGACAGGCATACTTCATATGAAGCCTCATCTTCCTAACTCGACTGGAATTAATTTTCTATCACTTGATTACAGTTTTCCTGGCTAATACCTGGAGACATGTTAACCCTTCCTTTACCGCTCTATTGTTCTTCCCTTGCTTCTCTTGGTCTCTTTCTGATTTAGACCATTGTGGCAGTTATTCAAGCTTTCTGGGTGTGGGCTTATACTTCTGGGTGTGGGCTTATACTTCTGGTCCCTCTGTGGTTAGGTGGGGCCATGTGACCAGTTGCCCAACGAGTTGTGAGTACAAGTAATCCGTGTCATTTCCAGGTTGATCTTTCAATTGTCTATGGAGAGTTTCCAGAGGATAGTATTGATATATTAGGCTTTATAAAAATTACGAACTCCATTATGACAAAAGACATCACTAATGAAATTAAAACGCAAGAACCAAACTAAGAGAAAATGTTTTCAAAATATATAACAAAAGGATAGTAACCATATGCAAAGAGAGTCTACAAATCAATAGAATAGCGTGCCTCAGATATAAACAGGCATTTCACAGTAGGGGAAATGTAAGTAGCCAATAAACATATTAAAGGATACTTAGCCTCAGTTGTAATTAGGGTAATGCCTATTAGAGCAACAATATGCCATTCTTATCTATGAAATACACAAAATTAAAACCGAAAACTCAAAAAGCTTAAGAATTTCCAGAATTGGCAAAAGTGTGGAGAAATAGGCATTCTCGTTTCTGCTGGTATAAACTTTTTTTTAAAAAAAGATTTTATTTATTTGTTTGAGAGAGAGAGAGAGCGAGAGGGGGAGGGGGGAAGGAGGGGGAGAAGGGCAAGCAGACTCCACACTGAGCATGGAGTCCACCATGGGACTTGATTCCACAACCCTGAGATCATGACCTGAGTGGAAGCCAAGAGTCGGACACCCAACCAACTGAGCCATCCAGGCGCCCCCAAAAACACTTAAACGTAAATAGGCAAGTAAACAAAAAAAACCTCCAGAAATAAACCAGGGACAAAATAACAGTGTGTATAGAGAAAGCCCTGAACTTATAGTCAGGAAGACAGAGGTTCCTGGCTCAACCCCGCCTTAATTATGTGGGTGTCTTTAGAAAGTTCATCTAGCATCTCTGAACCTCGGTCTTCTCATACCTCAGACAAAGGGACTGGACTAAATGGCCACCATGAAACTTTCAACTCTGGAATCTTTGGATCCCACACTAGGCCATTCTCCCTTCTTGCTTCGTTGCCAAGGTTACTTGCAGCTCCAGGCTTTCAGACCATGTTTCCGACAAGGCATCAAATACGGTCATGAATTTACATGTAATCCAAGATCCCAGCCTTAGGGGAAAAGATCATCAACCTCATTGCCCGGCTTCTGCTTAATTATGACCCTTTTTGTTTTATTTGATAGCAGTTAGTTACAGGGACCTATGGCTGAATCGAGTAATAAAATAATTCTTGGACAAATAATATAATTGGCCAGACAGGTCATTTTTGGTTGGTTTGTTTGTTTAATACATTGAAATCTCATTTCAGAAAGCCTGCTACCCTGAAATAATTTATTTTCCTTTCATCATGTACATAACCTCTCAGTTGTCTTTTCATTAAGTTTTCTGGCCCTAGACAAAGAGAAGCCTAAAAGGAAGAAGAGGAGGTGCAATTGTGCCGGGAACTCAGGGGTACAAAGGAAGAAAGGGTAAGTTACTGTCACAAATGAACAAATGAACATATAAGAGGATGGGACACATTTTTGTTCCTTTCTCCACCAGCATTCCAGCAATGCTGCGCGTGGCCAGACGGCTGCCATGAATAGTGGAGATTATGTGCATATGTGGAGGGCCTGGAGGAAAGTCGTCCAGAAGCAGAAGCTCATCCTCAAAGAGCTGGACCAATTCCACCAGGCACCGTGCAACCAAGAGTAGATGCTCAGAAAACGCCTGCAGTCTACCCTTTCCTATCTTCCATGGGAGACATTAAAGTACAATAGAAAGAACCAGACTTTGGAGCCTCTAAACCTGGGGTTTGTCATGAAGGATGAAACAAAATGACACAGCAGCACACAGTAAGCGATTCATGAAAAGCATATGGTTTTTCATCTCTTAATTCCTAAAGGACCCAGGCTTTGAGTTTTGCCCAAGCAGACCTTACAGCCTTCAAGAGAAATTGTTTCTTAGAGCATAGTACAGCCCCACTTAAAAAAAAATTAGTACTTTTAATTCCATTTCCCCCTTTTTGAACAAGGGGCCCCACATTTGCATTTTGCCCTGTGTCCCACAAATTAGTGAGCTAACCCTGAGGACATGTCAAACTCGTTAAGTTTTCCCTGAAGCTTATGCATTTGGCCTGAGGTAAGAAGAAAACCCCTACTCCCCATTCCTTGTGTTTGAGGTGGGATGCACAGCACACCACCCACTCTCTCAGAGTCAATCCCCCACCAGCTTCTTCGCCTTCACTCCTTTATAGGGTAGGGATGGGTGACGGCTAGACTAGCAGTTTCTGCAAAGGTGGTCCAGCACTTTGTTTTGGAATGTGTGGGTACTTGGCACTTACTTTTTTATCCTTTGCATTTGGAATCCTAGGACTGTGATTATAAGGGCCTGAGCTACAAGGGAGCTTTGGCTCCCCAAAACTGCAGGGGTGCCAGAACGTTCTCAGGAAGGTAGATAGACTGGCAAGGAAAGGAGGGAAAATCCCTTAAATCCTGGCTGTCTTCCTCACCAGCTGAGGGCTTCCTCACCAGCATTTCCTGATGGTGGAGGTTGGGTTCCCTGGGCACAGCACCCTTGTGCGGAGTGGTTCATTCCAGAGAACAACAGCAGCTGTGTCTTTAACCCCTGAACATTCCCAGACAGTTCATCATGGAGGGTCCAGTCAGGCTGTTGGAAATGACATCCCAGGCAGGTCATGGGCCAGGATCCAGAGCCCTGCTGCAAAGTAGTCGGCAAGATTGCAACACTGTTGGAGTTCGTGAATGGCCCAAGTGGCACCCTCCGTCTAGATCAAACTTCATACACAAAGCTTGACCTGCCTCAGAATCTTTCATAGTTTCTACCCAGGATACTCCCCTGTCCTGTGTGGCAAAGAGACCAGGAAAGCCACAAGCTCAGCCTCTACTGGAAAATGGGCAGCGAGGGTCATGAGAATTTCCAGTGGTAGCAGAAAGCCTGGCAATCAGGCTGGGTCAACATCAGGGCTCAATCAGGGTAGCGCCAGGGTGCAGCAAGTGAGACATTGGCTTTGATCATGGAAAACGGTAATTTCTCCATATGCTCTACTACTCTCCTGGCAAATCAATGTTATGTGGCCCACAGGGCATTCACTTCCTTTCACAGAGCTAAGAGATGAGTTGAAGGGACATTAAGTTTCTTCTGTTCTGATTCCTCCAATGTCCTAGGCACAATGCATCTGACCCTCAGGCTAAACCAAGACGGGTCTGCTGGCCTTAATCACCAGGATTTATGGTCAGCCTGGCTCACAAGAGATGGTCTTCATGGGCTAAAGCAATTCTGGAGAAAATGACTTACAAGTCCTGGGTCTCCAGCTTCTACTGGTCTGACAGGGTTACTCAAAATGCTATTTCTTGCTTAGTTCACTCTCCCTTTCCCCTGACTGACCATCCAAACCTTCAGAAGCTCAAATCTCTTGCCTGACTTCCACAGCCCTCACTCCCAGCAGAATCCTCGCCTCCTACAAAGTCCACTGTGCCCATCTTCATTGTTATCTCCTTCTGTCTTATCTCAGAGGCTGAGGTGTCCCCTCCTCTGGTCAAGGCCTCTGCCTGTGCCCTTAACTCTTTCCCACTCACTCAGGAAACTTTACCTTTTCTACTGATTCCTTCCCTCTAACCAGTCCCTCTGAGAGGGAAGCCAACCGACACTTCCTTGACTTTATTGTCCTCCATCCTGTGTGCCTATCTCTCTCCTTCTGAACCCGTTCTGTTCAAACTGGGCTCAGGGAGGCCGGGAATTGGGGTCTGGGTGCCCAGTTGAGAAGCTGCTGAAGTAGAGCCCTAAGATGGGGAGCACAAAGGGGAATGAAGGCAGCGCTGCAGGTGACACAGAGTGAGAGCAAAAGAGACGGTCAAACACCATATCAATCCAAAACATACTGGGCAGAGAGGGGGGAAATGGATGGGAGTTAAAGGATCTATAGCTGGGGATAGGAAGGTAGAGCCAAAAGTTTCAGGAAACTGGATGGGAACCAGAGCAGGAAGATTTCTCAGAGTGTGGATACCTAGAGTCTAGCCTCAATTGACAGGATGTCTGTAGCGCTGCCCATGGGTGGGAAGGGAGCAGTGAAGGATGCCAAGCCTGTCTGGACACTTTTGCTTCTGTGCCATTCTCCTTAGAAAGATTGTCAGTAATCCCTGCTCTACTTCCCTCGTCCAGCTTCATTTTAAAATTCACTGTAGTCTGAATTCTGTTTGCACCTTCCCACCAAAACCTCTTCGGAAAAGATGACCGATGGGGCGCCTGGGTGGTTCAGTCATCAAGCATCTGCCTTCGGCTCAGGTCATGATCCCGGGGTCCTGGGATTGAGCCCCGCGTCGGGCTCCCCGCTCCGCGGGAAGCCTGCTTCTCCCTCTCCCTCTCCCCCTGCTTGTGTTCCCTCTCTCGCTGTCTCTCTCTGTGTCAAATAAATAAAATCATTAAAAAAAAAAGACGACTGACGATCTTGGCATTGGTCTCTTCCCTGAATACTTCTTCACGAGCTCCTCACCCCTTCCTCCACTGCCTACTGCCCAGCATGGATATCTACCAGCTTTGTTTGAGGCTCTTCTAACCACACTCACAATCGTCAGGCATCTTCCCCTGCTCAAGTGGATTTTAAGTCAACAGTTTGGCTGTTAACGTCAAATTTAGAACTCTGGCTCCTTTCTCTGTCCCAGCAATCAGAGTCACCTCTGAAGTGTTTGGCTCTGAATTCCCTGAAATGTTACTCGTGTCTACATCGCCGGGCGGGAGCATCATGTGGCCAAGGCGAGGGCTGAAGGATTAGGGAAGAACGAGTAATGGCGGGCCGGCTAACCACAAGCTGTCAGATCAAGTTCTTTCTAAAAGAACAAGGATTGGGCGCCTGGGTGGTGGCTCAGTCGTTAAGCGTCTGCCTTTGGCTCGGGTCCTGATCCCAGGGTCCTGGGATCGAGTCCCACATCGGGCTCCCTGCTCGGCGGGAAACCTGCTTCTCCCTCTCCCTCTCCCCCTGCTTGTGTTCCTGCTCTCGCTGTGTCTCTCTCCGTCAAATAAATAAATAAAATCTTTGGAAAAAAATAAATAAAAGAACAAGGATTTTATTTTTTTAAAGATTTTATTTATTTATTTGAGAGAGAGAATGAGAGATAGAGAGCACGAGACGGAAGAGGGCCAGAGGGAGAAGCAGACTCCCCGCTGAGCGGGAAGCCCAATGCAGGACTCGATCCCGGGACTCCAGGATCATGACCTGAGCTGAAGGCAGTCGCTTAACCAACTGAGCCACCCAGGTGCCCTAAAAGAACAAGGATTTTAGACTTCTTTCTGAGGTGCTCCCATACTCTCAAACTACCTGTGGAGGATAACTAAGTTAAAACATCCTTGAACATACGCTTGACTTTACGTCTTTCCCAACTGTGGGCCCGAGAATAGACTCAGGTGATGGAGCTGTCACTTTGGAAACTATCACGAAGGGAACTCACACTTGTGAGGGGCCTCCTCTCTCCAACTGGCAAGTTCTTTTGATTCTATTGGTTTTAATTCCCCTGAAAGGGCATCTCATTGGCACAGCTAATCTTTTCATGCCTGGCCTTCACTGGGAGGGAGTTCCTACCTTTGCCTGGGAATTAAGAAAGCCTCCCAAAGGCAGTGATATTTGAGATAGCATCGAAGGATGACAGGTGCTGTATGTAATGTGTGCGTGGCAATTTCAGAATTTGGCAGCATTATTCTAAATCTAGGGCCTTCGTTCAACAATTGCTACTTTTTTCTTTTTCTAAATCATAACGGTCACTTTCATTGTTCAAAAATTCCACAGCTGAAGAAACTAAAATGAGTCTCTCTCTCTCTCTCTCTCTCTCTCTCTCTCTCTCTCTCCCCCCCTCCCTTTCCCCTCTCTCCCTCTCCCCCTCTTTCTTTCATTTCAGTATGGACAGTTCACAAACTCTAGAATAATATTCTGTCATTCATTCACTCAATATTCAGTACCTACTGTATGCTAGAGGATTTTACAGGTTATAAAATGCATTTTACAGGTAATTTTTTAAAGCTATAACCACCCCATGCAGTGTTGTTACAAAATGTACTTAATTTAGAAAGCTGAGGCTCTGTGAGGTTAAGTAACTTACTCAAGATCAATTTGCAAGTATAGTGGGAGAGGGGAGAGTTGAATCCAGGTTGAATCTCTAAAACCTATGTAATTTCCCCTACACCACCCTGGGTGACTCAAAATAGTAGGTTAGAGCCGATATGATTGAACGACGTATCAATAATTTGCCCTTAGGCACTTCCACCTAACATCTGACATAATCTAGCGGAACATTTTCCTAACCTGAGAGTTGAGATTATATAAACAAAATGGTACTTTTCTAAAATAATTCTGAGTTTGAAAAAGTTCTCCAAGCAGATTAAAAAATGACTTTATTTTTAAAACAAGTTTATTTTTAATGAGTAATACCTGTAGAAAATTCTCTCTCTGGCACTTGTCTTTTCCCTTTGCCCTCAGAAGTGTACCTGTAATATTTATTAATATATAATAGTGCCGCCTTCTACATCATAGACCATTCGTTCATTCCCCATGAAGCTCCTTATGTTTGCTTTTGGTTAGCTCAGCCCATTTGATTGTAAGACTAAGAAATCAGTTCAATCCTTCTTAGTAACTTTATTTTTGAATCTCCTTCCTCTTGCGGGTTGGAAAAGTAACAGATGCTTATTGTATAAAAAGCAAATCATCCAGATGTCTTCGGAAGTAAAAAGCCCTGGCAATTCCACCCCTAGACGTAACAGCTATTAATAATGTGGTGCACATTTTGGTCTTTTAAATTTCCTCTATCCATATACTAACACATATTATATTTATACATATTTTTACATAAATGAGATCTGCTGTACATACTGTTTGGCAATTTTTGTTTGTTTTTGACAAACATCTCAGCTATCTTTGTCAGTATCTATAGATTGATCTCAGCTTTCAGATAGCTTTTGACAAAGGCAAACAGTTTCACAGAAACAAAATGAATTTCAAATGTTTTGCCAATGCAGGCCTTAATCCAAACAAAGTCCATGTGAGAAGGTGGGAATAGTGCTGTATACTGAAAAAAAATATCAAAGTAGGTTCATAGTTGCTCTTAATAAGCATTATGTTATTGTAATACCTCAGCTTTAAAAAAAAGGGGGGGCCATTACATCCACTTTTTGAATTAGCAACCAATGGACAAAAGGGGAAACAAGAAAGGTTTTGGAAAATACCCTCTGGTCAGGTTGGCTTCAGGTGGCGGGTTGTAAGGCTCTGAGGCATTTTCAACAGCTTGCCATTAGCTAGAAGCATTCTTCTCAACACCTCAGCGCTGATCTGTTAAAGCCTCTCATTTAGTGAGAAACACAAGACAGATGATTCAGTATGCTGGGCGATTCATTAACCCATCAAGGGCTTTCTTCCTGAGCCTGGATAACAGGCAGAAAAAGCAATGCAATCCTTAATGAAGAACCAAGGGCAGGGCTGGAGGGACAGGAACACAGATACAAGGCATGTGATGGGCTCTCCTCCTCCATCTGGAACAAGTCCTCTCTTGAACTCACACAGATTTTCACCATAGATTGATCCTGCCTGGGAGCAAGATAAGTTTTTCTTCCAGCTGTCTTGGAAAGGGGAAGTGATACATGCAATAGATTCCACTCTCAGAAGGCCACGTGTCTAGTACCCCAGGGCATGGACTGTCCATAAAGAACCGAAAAAGTAGGCCGAGCCCCACTGGCTTTTTACGGGACGTCAAAGAGAATGTATATTCTTAGGGTGAGCCGTAAAAATCAACATTAGTTCAGAGATTACCTGAAATTTAGCCTGCTGAGACCCACGTCATGGCCTTAGAAAACCGAATATAACTATGTTCTTTTCACTGCTTTTCTGTATTTTCTGAGCTTATCAGGCAATGCTGACGCTAGATTTACGGAAAGCAAATGTGTTGTCAGAATGTGTTATTACTATTTTTCAAAACATTGTTTTCTTCTTTCCATATTATTTTTATGCCACGAGATATTTCTTTTTTTTTTTTTTTAAGATTTTATTTATTTATTTGACAGAGAGAGACACAGCGAGAGAGGGAACACAAGCAGGGGGAGTGGGAGAGGGAGAAGCAGGCTTCCCAAGGAGCAGGGAGCCCAATGTGGGGCTCGATCCCAGGACCCTGGGATCATGACCTGAGCCGAAGGCAGACGCTAAACGACTGAGCCACCCAGGCACCCCTCCACGAGATATTTCGATATCCAACAATGATTCCGTTTGGACATCTTCCTTTTTCAAATGAAAAGTTTAATAGTGCCACATATTTAGAAGTAAATTCTTCCTCTTTTCCCTAAACTTTTAGTTTGCTGTCATGAAGACAAGATCCAACAAGTAGGTTGCTGGAAGATTTGTATACCAGCTCAGTGTAATGCTGTGTGAGTGAGAATATAAGTTTGGGAAGGAGTAAAGGATAATTGAAATTTCTTAAGTTATTTTTAGAGGTTTCTTAAATTGTCAGCAATACGATTCTCGTTAATAATGTTTATGTTAATAATTATTAGGGTGACCAAATATCTTAGTTTCCCCATGATTGTCCTGGTTAATTCCTGTGGTCCTAGTATAATAATTAACAGCATCCACCTCCTCTTTCAAAAGTGTTCTGTCTTGGACACTAGATTATATGGTCACTCTATTAATCATATAAGTATTCTGCCATCACAATGGTATTAGGGCCATGTAACAACTATTTATTGAACTGTATATTAACTATATATTAGATGATGATGATTTTCTGTCAAAATTTTAAGTGTACATATCTTTCACCCTAGGAAGTTCCTTTCTAGGAATCTAGTCTATAGAAGTTCTCGTGCTATGAGCAGAAGATTTTTATATACATATATACAAATATACACACACATATATACACATAAGCACAAGAGAATGCTTATTAAAAGGTTTTAAAAGTTTAAATGTTTATCGATAGTCTAGTTAGATACAATGCAGTCATATTAACTATTATACAAGAAGGTGGTAGATCTGTTTGCGTTGATGACATGGTGAAACGTTCAAGGCATATTTTCATTTATTTATTTTTTAGAGAGAGAGAGCATGTGAGCAGGGGGAGGGGCAGAGGGAGAGAGAGAGAATCTCACGCAGGCTCCACACCCAGCACAGAGGCCAACACGGGGCTCAAGCTCACCACCCTGAGATTGTGACCTGAGCTGAAATCAAGAGTTGGACGCGAAACGTACTGAGCCACCTGGGCACCCCCAAGACATATTTTTAAATAAAAAAGCAGTTGTGGGAATATGTACATGTGCAGCTTGCCATGGTGGCTCAGAGGAGGCTTTAGGTTCTCCCATCACCTCCTCCAGCTTCCACCCCACAAACCATGGCAAATCAACGTCAACCCAAATGCTAACCGCTGACTCTGCAAATGCAGCTTCTCTCCCAGCCTTTGCATCCAACCAGATGGCCCCGTCCTAAGCCTCTCTAAAGTAGAAATTCTGGAGATACCATTATCTACAACATAATCCTGTCATTGTCATACATATATTCCCAAAGTTATTGACTGGGATTACTTCTGGCGAGAGTATTCTTCCTTTCTGTACTTTTAACCCATAAGCATATATTGCTTATAATTTAAAAAATTAGTTTAAAAGGAAAACATATTTAGTCAGTTTGCCATATAAGAGCATATATTTTAGGTGTATCTAGAGCATCTGGAAACCCTTTGTTTAGAGAGAAAGAATAGGGAGCCAGACCTCTGGCATTTTTCGTGTAAATATACTTCGGAGTGGATGTGGCATATTCTGTAGTTATCTCCCAATTATCAGGTAATTGAGGAAATAAAGTCGAAGTGTAGCTTTTCGTTTCCAGCTTTTTCTCAATCATTTTAACTGAATCAGTTAAACAGAAACATTAGTTGCTTCCTCTGATTGTCTTTGGGATTATAAAATATAAACCAACTACTTAAAAAGGATGGACTTTCACTTTTTCTTTTTTTTTTTCTATTTTTAGTTCTCTGATCTATCTTCTAGGACGAGTGTGAATCCAAAAGACTCACAGCAGAGAAAGGAAGAATTGAAGGAGCTTAACTGTGTGAAATGAACAGATCAGATTGTACCCTTTCAATTTGCAAGGGTTACAGAATGTTTCCACTTAGTTTTAATTTTAGAGCTAAACAAGAAACAAAGGAAAAGGGGCGCCTGGGTGGCTCAGTTGGTTAAGCGGCTGCCTTCGGCTCAGGTCATGATCCCAGGGTCCTGATCAGCAGGAAGCCTGCTTCTCCCTCTCCCACTCTCTCTTGCTGTGTCTCTCTCTGTCAAATAAATAAATAAAATCTTAAAAAAAAAAAAAAAGAAGCAAAGGAAAAATACACTGCTATAAAAATCTCCGGTTGGAACTGTCTTTCGTAGATGAACAAGTTCTAATTCTTTCAACTCTCTGTCCTCTCTTGGACCTCTCCTATACCCCTGGTTGACCAATTATCCTAGACTTTCCTCCAGGCTCCTCCCTGGCTCTCAGCCTCCCTCCCACCCTCCAAACTCCATTCCCACCGGGGCCTCTCTCCTGGTAGAAGGACTAAGCATTTCCTCGTCTCTGTTCTCTGATACCCACCTAGAGGGCTTCATTTATTTTATTTCCGTTTGTTTCATCATTTGCACCAATCCCCACTGCCACTCCCTAACTAGACTGTCCCCTCTTTCAGAGCGCGGAATGAGCCATATTCATAATGGAATCATCAGTGCGGGGCTCAATACTTGGCACATAGTAAGTAGTAACAAATATTTGTTTAATAAATGAAACCTTAACACAAAAACAAAACAAAACAAGATCCCCACCTCTCCTCCACAGAAAGAAGCCACAGAAAACCCTTCAAACCACTAAAAAGCTGCCCAGGGAAGGAATTCTCTTGAGCAGGGAGAGCTTTGTTTTGAATCAGCCCACTGGCTAGAATTCAGAAGCTTGTCTGCATTTCTTTCTCCAGCAGGTATCGGTTTGAAGTGCTTTTTGTAACTGCCACATTTTGCAGTTTCCCTAACCTTTTTTCCCGGGATATCAGAGTTCAAACCTTGGAACTAATGGGGGTGAGACAGCATGCACTCTGCATATACCGACTGATACTGAGGGGCTTCACTGTGCACAACGCTCCGGATGAGCTGGCTCAGGAGGCGCATGACTCCTGTCATTTTCCCTGTAACCATGGGTGACCTGGGGCACTTCAGGCCAGGAGGAAATTAGTTTCTTGCACTCTAGCCCTGTAGTTCCAACTGTAGATGAGTCTGGGCACCATCTCGGCATCTCTCAACATGACTGAATTGGTTCCTGCTCTCTGATGGTAATGGCGATGGCGCCTGGCTACAGGAAACTTTCCTGCTTGGCTAAAAGAGGTTGTGACCTGCTTGCGTGCGGGTTTAGTGGAAGCGTGAAAATCTGCATTTAACTGAAACTTTAGTATCACCAATTAGAGATGCAGTAACACTAACTGGACAACCTCTTTTAAAACCCAGTGACTATGAAGCCATTAGCTATGGAAATGTGGATTAGTTTAATATGTATTGACTGTTACTAACATCTCCCTGAGATCTACCTGGGAAATAGGTACTTGGTGGAGGGTGGGGAATGGGAGAATATAGCAGGTGCTAGAGAGAGAGAGAAGTGGTTTGGGAGCACAGACATCAGTTAATAAAGACCACAGACCTGGCACTGTAGAAAGGATTAGGGGGGACTCAGATGCTGTCCTGAGCACTTGGAGAATGGGGCGAGTGTTAGAGAAAGTTAAGAAAAGAATTCTGGAAGGGAGAATAAGAAGGTCCCTAAAGGTTGTGCAGATAATGGTTCCCTATTGTATTCGTGATCTCCTCATCTAGTAAGATGAAGAATAGTAGGTTGATCTAAGGTGGAACCTGCCCGAAATACTAGTACTGAGAAGTATGGGCAGGGTGGATGAAATTGTGAAGGCCCAATGATTTCTAACATAACATTTTTTATTTTAATTTTCAGAAGTAATATGGATGCAGGAAACTTGGAACACATAAAAAAGCAGAAAGGACCCAACAAATAAACCAATAAAAACAACTAATTCCTGAGCACCTGGGTGGCTCAGTCAGTTAGGAGTCCAACTCTTGACGTTGGCTCTGGTCAAGGTCTCAGGGTCGTGGGATGGAGCCTTGTGTCGCACTTCTGCGCTCAGCAGGAAATCTGCTTAAGAGTCTCTCTGTCCCGGGGCAACTGGGTGGCTCAGTTGGTCAAGCAACTGCCTTCGGCTCAGGTCATGATCCTGGAGTCCCGGGATCGAGTCCCACGTTGGGCTCCCCGCTCAGTGGGGAGTCTGCTTCTCCCTCTGACCCTCCCCCCTCTCATGCTCTCTCTCTCTATCTCATTATCTCTCTCAAATAAATAAATAAAATCTTTAAAAAAAAAAGATTCTCTCTGTCCCTCTCCCTCTACCTCCCCCTTCTCTCTCAAAATAAATAAAATAAAAATCCTTTTTAAAAAACAAGTCATTCCATGCCCCAAATATAACAACTTTACCATTTTTGGCTTGTATGCTTCTGGTCTTTTGTTTCTACATATTCACAAATGCATATCTTTTTTAGAATGTAAACTATACCTTACTGCACATATTGTTCGACAGTCTGGGCCTGGTATATCTTGAAACATGTTAGCGAGATGCCTGTGAACAATTTTTCTTTATCTTTCTGTTGTTCTGGACACAGCGTCCTTCCCAGCCACCTCCCTGTCCGGTTGCAGGGAGGGTGATCCCACAGAGACTGATTGCTGTAGACTGACCCAGCTCAGCCAAGGGCCTCTTTGTTCACTGATGGGGTCCAAGAGCTCAGCTTAAAAAGATGGCAAGGCTCTGCTGATTTGTACATTACTTTGCATATATTTTCTTTCTAAGTAGAAGAGGCTTTCAAGTAAGCATTAAGATAAAACAAAATGCATTGATTAATGTAATCTACAGCCTAACAGTCAGGGCCTCCCGTTTGTGGAACTAAACCATGTAATCACAGCCCGGGGTAAGAAAGCCGACTCTGCACACACAGGAAAAAGCTGAGATCCGCCAAAGGAGACGTGCATTCATAATCTGTACGAGGGTCCCTGCCCTACACCTTCTTCTCCTGTCTCCTATGCTTTATGCTCTTGACACTGGCCTGTGGGGCAGAAGTGTTGAGCCTGACTATGTCTCAGTTGGGCTCTGCCTCTCCTTCCTCCTGCCACTGCCTTAATTTAGCCCTTATTTCTCATGTGGACTGCTGCAAAAGCCTTGCCTTCCTGCCCCTAATCTTGCCCCTCTCTACTCCATCCTTACCATGAGAACATGAATATACCAGGTAACAGGACTATCTCTGTCTGTTCCTGTTACCTATCACTAGGTAACCAGCCATCCCAAAACGTGATGTTCTAGAACAACCACCATTTTATTATGCTCGTGGATTCTGTGGGTCAGGAATTCAGGCAGACCGTAGTAGCATTGGTTTTTCTCTGCCCAGTGAGATCTAGAGCAGCGATGACTTGTGTGGCTAAGACTGGAACAGCTGGAGTTGGAAGACCTACTCCTAAGATGCTTCTTTCTTTTTTCTCTCTCTCTTTTTTTATTATGTTATGTTAGTCACCATACATTACATCATTAGGGTTTTTTTTTTAAGATTTTATTCATTTATTTGACAGAGAAAGAGAGAGAGAGAGACAGCGTGAGAGGGAACACAAGCAGGGGGAGTGGGAGAGGGAGAAGCAGGCTTCCCGCTGAGCAGGGAGCCCTATGCGGGGCTTGATCCCAGGACCCTGGGGTCATGACCTGAGCCGCAGGCAGTCGCCCAACCAACTGAGCCACCCAGGCGCCCCTATGTCATTAGTTTTTGATGTAGTGTTCCATGATTTGTTGTTTGCGTATTAACACCCAGTGCTCCATTCAATACACGCCCTCTTTGATACCCATCACCAAGTTAACCCATCCCCCCATCCCCCTCCCCTCTAGAACCCTCAGTTTGTTTCTCAGAGTCCATAGTCTCTCATGGTTCATCTCCCCCTCCGATTTCCCCCCCCTTCATTTTTCCCTTTCTGCTCTTTTTTTTTTAACATATAATGTATTGTTTCAGAGGTACAGATCTGTGATTCAACAGTCTTGCACAATTCACAGCGCTCACCATAGCACATACCCTCCCCAATGTCTATCACCCAGCCACCCCATCCCTCCCACCCCCCACCCCTCCAGCAACCCTCAGTTTGTTTCCTGAGATTAAGAATTCCTCATATCAGTGAGGTCATATGATACATGTCTTTCTCTGATAGACTTATTTCACTCAGCATAACACCCTCCAGTTCCATCTTTCTCTGCATGTCTGGCACCTGGGCTGCAATGCTTAAAGATGGAGCCAGCTAGGCCTCCCCACCAGAGAACCCGTGTGTGGCCTCCATAGCACAGCCTCAGGGGAATCAGATTCCTTTCATGGTGGCTCAGTGCTTCAAGGGCTAGTGTCTTCAGGGACCGAGGTGGAGGCCTCATGGCCCTTCATGACCTAGCATCAGAAGTCACATAGCTGCATTTCCACTGTATTCCGTTGGTCCAAGCAGTCACAGCCGCCTCTCAACTCAAGGGAAGGGAACATAAATTCCACCTCTAAATGAGAGCAATGTCAAACATTCTGTAGCTATGTTTTTAAATCACCTATCTATCTACCTAGCTATCTATCCATCTATCTTCTAGATTTGCATAAATATAAAAGATAATTTAAAAAGATACACACCAGGACCACCTGGGTGGCTCAGAGGGTTAAGTGTCTGACCCTTGATTTCGGCTAAGGTCATGATCTCGGGGCCATGAGATTGAGCCCTGCAACGGGCTCTGCGCTGAGTGCCGAGTCTGCTTCAGATTCTCTCTCTCCCTCTCCCCCTCCTCTACTTCCCTTGCCCGTGCTTGCTTGCACACGCACGTTCTCTCTCTAAAATAAATAAAATCTTAAAAAAAAAAAAGATACACACCAAACTGTTAAAGACAAGAGGAGGGAAGGAGACTTCTCTACACTTTCAAAGGAGGAAAAAGCTCATGGGATTACAGGTGATTTTTATTTTGTGCAGAAAGTTACTTCTGCTATTATCTCAAGCCTGCAAAGGTTAAGAATACTAGGGTAGGTCCTACGTTGGCACATTCTAAAAGGAAGTGCTGAGCCCCTTCGCTATGCAGGGCATGCAAAGATATTGTGAAATGGCCCTGCCAGGATCAGCCCACTGCCCACCTTCAAGCTATGGAAGAGAGGTGAAAGACATTCTTTAGGAGGTTTAAGAGGCCAGAGCAAGGGTTTCTTTGTAGAGACTGGTCTGACTGCTGTGTTCTGCAATCTATCCATCGCCACTCTGCCGTGGGAAATTTGCTTTCGCCTTAAACGAAGCAAGAGGGCTTCATAAGAATTATTTGGAGATCCTGACCTGTGTCTTCTGGAATTTGAGGGACACAGGCACTGGTGATTGACTTTCACCATAAGAAGCCTAAAGGTGAAAATCTGGTTGGAGGGGTCTGCCTTGCAGCAGAATGAAGAAACAAGGCTCATTGGCAGGATGCTGCACTTCCACTGATGGGTGGGCCATGGAGTGGAGGGGACTCATTCGTGGGCCACCTGTGAATGGTGTGAGGGATGCCACCCAAGAGAACCACTTGAAGTGAAGAGATCTGGCCTAAGGGCTCTATAGCCAGCAGTCCCTGGTAGGAGGATCTCCAAGGTACAAATGCCATGCTGGGTGACAACGGTGTCCGTCACATAAGTGGGCACAGTTTGCACCTAATCCTTCCTCAAGGGCCTCAGGAAAGAGCAGCTTGGTGGGTAGAAAAGGAAGAGAAATCTTCCTTGCATGCATTCCTCCTGCACTTCAGCTTCCAAGACTGAAGGGGGCCCATCTAGAGGGATGAGAGAGGTTTCCATGTGGACACGAGACTGCAGGTGTAGCGCTGGACTTGGCATGATCTTTACAGTACTCCATTGAGAGCGTTCTTGTGATGAAACGGGATCAGAAAAACTAAGGATTTCATTCTAGAATGAGTTTTCTAGAGCAGCAGGAGAAAGAATAAAAGGTTGTTTCTTCCTAGAGCTATAGTGTGTCCAGTATATTCAATAAATCTTTTATAGGTTTTTGGTGCTTTTCTGATTTTCCAAATTTTACTTGGAACACATATGACTTGCTGTTTATTTAAATGCACATCTAGGGGCGCCTGGGTGGCTCAGTTGGTTAAGCGACTGCCTTCAGCTCAGGTCATGATCCTGGAGTCCCAGGATCGAGTCCCGCATCAGGCTCCCTGCTCGGCAGGGAGTCTGCTTCTCCCTCTGACCCTCTTCCCTCTCGTGCTCTCTATCTCTCATTCTCTCTCTCTCAAATAAATAAATAAAATCTTTAAAAAATAAAAATAAAAAAAATAAATGCACATCTAATCATTTCACTTCTGTGCTGAAAACCCTTCAAAGTCTTTGCATTGTCCTCACGGTATTATAAGGCTT
Source organism: Callorhinus ursinus (assembly GCF_003265705.2). Lineage (NCBI taxonomy): Eukaryota > Metazoa > Chordata > Mammalia > Carnivora > Otariidae > Callorhinus > Callorhinus ursinus. The sequence continues at coordinate 43,772,148 of NW_027397075.1, forward strand.
TTCGTGATCTGGCCCCTGCCTATCTCTCTAGCCTCCTCTCCCGCCTCCTCTCAGCCACACACAGCCTGTAGTCCAGCCATATAGACATAAAGGTTCTATTTATTTATTTATTTTTAATTAATTAAAATTTCTTTTAAGTAGGTTCCACACCCAACATGGGGCTTGAACTCACAACCCTGAGATCGAGAGTCACATGCTCTACCAACTGAGCCAGTCAGGTGCCCCTGGACATAAAGATTCTAAATGCATCATGGTGTCCTGTGTCTCTTCTCAGCTCATGTTGTTCTTTTGACCTAGAATATCCCTCACCCTCACTCTTGTCTGAAGGACTGGCTCTGATCCACCCTTCAGCTCAGGTACCACACCTACAACCTAAAAAAGCCTCAGTTGAACATTACTTTCAGCCAGAGATTGGGCTGTCCAGTTGGTATGTCCAGTGCTTGTGACCAGGTAACCAGTAGGCACTCTGTTTCCAATCCTATGAACAAAACTTCCAGCATACAAACAATGAGTGGTGCTCAGTCAATGTTTAGTGAGCAAAGTCAGGAAAGGCTAAGAAGCAGAGTCTTCAATCATCTTCCTAGGGGCACCTGGGTGGCTCAGTCGTTAAGCATCTGCCTTCGGCTCAGGTCACGATCCCAGGGTCCTGGGATCTAAGCCCCGAATCAGGCTCCCTGCTCAGTGGGAAGCCTGCTTCTCCCTCTCCCGCTCCCTCTGCTTGTGTTCCCTCTTTTGCTGTGTCTTTCTCTGTCAAATAAATAAATAAAATCTTTAAAAAATCATCTTCCTAAAGATGAACACAGGAGTTAAGTTCTTGATGCCTTGCTGAAGTGAGGCAGGGAATACCAGGGAAAGCTTTGGGAAGAAGATCACTTCCTAGTGCTGATGGAGTTTATCCTCTGCCCCACTGCAGGTCTGGCCACCAACTTGCCCAAACAGTGACCACTTTTACTTACACTAGACCTTGACATCTGAAAGGCTCTGTCCTTGTAGCTTGTGGCTCTGTTCTAATTTGGTCTTGGTGAAATTACTCTTTAGATTTCTGACCTGTGGGTCTTTCTCCTGAGCCCTGTTCCCTGCCCAGGGGATTTGATGATATGTGGAGTGACAAGCATGGGGTGCTGAGCATCGCATGGAAATTTTGGAGGGCAGTAAAATCTCTAGAAGTAACATATGCTGAGAAAGTTGGATCGTGCCGAGGTTTGGGCCAATTTTGCCTCAGAACTTGGTGCCAGGCTTCTCTCACAGTCCTTTTGCATTTCAATCTACTGAAACACATTTGTGTTTTTGGTTTTGCTTTCTTTTGTTTTGTTTTGTTTTGCAGCAAGCCAATAACTTCTGTTATTAAGCAGCCCATTACTTAGTCCAGAATCAGCTGTTAAAGTTATTTCTAACTTGATTGGGACTCGTCTGCCTCTTTGGCTGTTAATATGAATAGGGAGCCACAGAGTTTTCAGATCCTTGGACCGGAAGGATTATAATACATCACATTTATGAAATGCTTACAGGTTTGCAGATATTTCAGAATTTTAAAATACATTATGTCATCCAGATTTCATAAAAACCTATAAAGGAAGTGTTATCATTTTAAAGATTTTACGGATGAAGAAAGTGAGCACCAGCAAGTTTAGGTGATTTGTCTGAGGTTAGAGAGTTAATCGGTGCTGGATCCAGGACTCTGCTAACTCTAAATCGAGTGTTCCGTCCTGGAGTGTACACATGGTTTCCTCTATCTTGGTTAGTTCATGGCCCTGTGTCAATATGATAAGGCCATTAATAACTGACGTTGTAGCCACTTGTGGTTAAGAGTTCAGAACAAAATCAATAATGACTATACCTCCTGGATGACTATTTCAAAATCCTTTCAGGAGGTAGATGGGCCCATCTGAAGTGTCTAGCAAAGTAAAAATTATTTCAAGAATTCACTTAACGTGGTGATTTTCTTAAAGCCAGCAGAGTTCTTGGTTCAAATTGTTCTGATGATGGTGTCAGAAGCAAGTCTATTTAATAAATTGCCATACTCCCTGCCTTTCCCTCGGCAGCAGAACTTGGCCAATGGCATATTGGAAAGAGAGTTATGCCTCCTTAGGGGACTTCTAGGCTGTCCTCTAGGATACATTTGCAGGGCAAGTTAGGGATGATTTTCATTATGGAAAATTTGACATTAATTCTTTTACTCGAGTTGATACAGTCTTGTTTTTATTTATTTAAAGAGCAAACATGTCCTCTGAATAAATGGAACAGCAAGTACGGCTTAGTAAATACAACAGGATTCAAGCCTCTGCTCTGCCAGGTACTCAGCAGTGACCTTGGACAAGTTACTTAAACCCCCTAATCCTCAGTTTCCTCATCTATTAAACTGGAATACTAACACTCACAAGGGTTTTGAAAGTTTCTTGGTGCCTACTGAGTATCTATTTCCCCAGTATCCATTTGGGGATCCTGCTCTCCTACTCTGTATCCTCTGGCCTGGTTGGGGTCTCCACCACCGCGCTCCAGGAATGCAGAACGTGATCCAGGAGAGACTCTTGTGAGGCCCCCTGGCCATGAGACCAGTTCAGGGATGAGCATGTGACCCCTTCTAGTTAGAGTGCACCTGAGCATTCAGGAGGAAGCTCTCGATTTCCCGCTGAGAATAGACACTGGAAGACCGTCTGGCTGGAGCAGCTCCAGTTACCTGCCCCCATGTACAACCTGAGAACAAAGACAACAAGCAAAGGAGGGTGGAGCCAATCCAGGAGATGGAGGGAGACAAGGTTCAGATAACATTGTTAGATTCCAGTCCTGTCTGAAGTCAGCCCTGTACCTGTCTCATGAGCCTGTAAATGCCCTTTGCACTTAAACCTGATTGGTTCAGGTAAATCAAGAGGATCTTACATGATACTGCCTAAATTTGAAAATAAAATAATGTATAGGCTTCTCCCACTATCTGAAAGTAGAGCATTCCTATGAAAATTTTTGTAAGCTGAAATGACCTAAAGCAAAGAAACAATTCCATTTTGTAAGAGGGAAAATTCTCTTTGAATTTCTTTCTTTTTTAAAAAGACTTTATTTACTTATTTGAGAGAGAGAGCACACAAGCAGGGAGAGGGACAAAAGGAGGGAGAAACAGGCTTCCCGCGGAGCAGGGAGCGCGATGACGCGGGGCTCCATCCCAGCACCCTGGGACCGGGACCTGAGCAGAAGGCAGACGCTTAACTGACTGAGCCCCCCAGGCGCCCCAAATTTCTTCCTGTTATCAAAAAAGAGGTACTGATGTGGGTCTTTTGCAAAAGTGAAGTGGTGTAAAGTGAACTTTCAGATAGAAGGGGAAATGCGTATTGTAAAGTGCTTAGCAAAATACCTGGTCATGGCAAGTGCTCGGTAAAGGTTAGGTTGATTGTGCTTCATATGAAGTTTGGTTCAGAAAAGAGGAGACTTAAGGGCGCCTGGGTGGCTCAGTCAGTTAAACCTCTGCCTTTGGCTCAGGTCATGATCCCAGAGTCCTGGGATCAAGACCCGCCTTGGGCTCCCTGCTCAGCGGGGAGCCTATTTCACCCTCTCCCTCTGTCTCTCTCCCCCTGCTTGTGCTCTCTCTCTCTCTGTGTCAAATAAATAAATAAAATCTTTAAAAAAGAAAAGAGGAGACTTCATACTTACTTTGAATATCAAGCGCATTTTGCCGGGCATAGTAAAGAGCCAGTCTTAATGAGAGGCTAACTCCCATGAGGTATGGTAGAGCTATCAAGAAGGCTTTCCTATCCTCTAAAACATCTCTCTTTCCTTGGTACTGAGAGCTCGAGATGTCAAAAAGAGTCATTAGTCCCTTTGTTTTAAGACCTTTAGGGAGAAGTTTCTTATTTAGCCATTGAGACTGTGTGAATGAGCTCATTAGTTCTGTTGCCCGGGGCAGATTTTAGGAGCCCGTAGAGATAGTGGAGGCCACAGGGTGCCCGGGAGGAGCAAGAGGAACAGAGCTGTGCGCAGAGGAGCCTGAGGGACTAAGCATCCAAACATCCTCCTCCAGGGCAGGTGCTCTGGCTCTCCTTGGTAACCGCCCCCAGGAAGGTCCAATCTAGTTTAGCAGGCATGTACTTTTTCTGAATCTAAAGAAGGCTATTTGGCTGAAAGGGCCAGACACACCCTTATTAAACAGCAAGCACTGCATGTAACCCTCTCCTCCTCTTCCCCCGATCCTAGCCCTCAGCTGCAGATGTTCTAAGGGAACCAAGGACAAGGTGGCGGCTAAAAGACAGGGGAAGCAGCCCGGTTGAGGCAGTGGCTGAGGAACAACCCCAGTGTGACAGGAGAATCAGAACTCTGCCCCTGTCGGGGGGCACGAGGCGGGGCGTCCATGATTCTTGCCGGCAAAGGAGATAACTAGATACAGAGAACGGAGAAGCCACCTGGGCTGAGTCCGGGGTAAATAGTTTAAAGTTCTGTCAGAACAAGGACAGACATGCCCCTGGGTAAGGACCTGAGTCATAGTTCAAAGAAATTAGGCAGAGATTCCTGGAAGCAACAGTCCAACCAACTTCAGATGTCCTTTGTAAACTTCAGGGCTTCAACTCCCTCCCTCCCTGCCTTTCTTCCTTCCTTCCCTTCTTTTTATCCTTCTTTCCATCTTCCTTCTTTTCCCTTCTTTTGCTTCTGGTCTTTAACTCAGAGCCCTTGTTTTCCTCCTTAGTCTCATTCTGTTGATATGAGTCGTTTCCTCCTCAAAGTCTCGTTCTGTGACTGCATGGACATTGCCGGCTTCTCTTTATTCGCCAGCCGATACCTGTCGGCAGCAGAACGCCAGAGATTTGCTGCACCTGCCTTGCTGGACCGGCCCTAAGCCACCCTCCTGCAGCTCAGAGCACAGCACTCCCGGGAAGGTGGAACGTCACTTCCTGAGCCTGGTGACTTAAGGAAACAGACTGCTTACAAGAATGGAGAGACAATTACAAAGGGAATAAGGTTCTTGTACATTCATGGTACTTAAGGCTCAGTACCTGTGCCACCTGACATTATTGTGAATTTGCTTCCCACACTTCCGGCTAAATTGCACTGTAACATCTTATCACTTTCTACTTCATTTTCACTCATCCTGTCACCCTTTATCTTACTGGTGCATTTCAGTAATTTTTCTGCACACGCTCAGCAACCCCCCCAGCTAGTATTAACCCCAATACAAATGAGCATTTCTTTTTTTTTTAAAGATTTTATTTATTTATTCATGAAAGACAGAGAGAGAGAGAGAGAGAGAGAGGCAGAGGGAGAAGCAGGCTCCCAAGGAGCAGGGAGCCCGTTGTGGGACTCGATCCCAGGACCCTGGGATCATGACCTGAGCCGAAGGCAGACGCTCAACCATCTGAGCCACCCAGGCGCCCCAAATGAGCATTTCTAAGTGTCCCTATCTCTGCATGACATGCATAAGATAATTTCTCTGATGCAAAAGGAGCTACGCAAGATATACAAGAGTGAAAGAGAATTCTTTATCGTAGACACCATTAAATAGAATATGATGAATAATAGTAGTCTCATGTTATGAATAATAGGAGACTAAGCATCAAGTTAGGATATTTTAGCTCCCTCAAAATCACATTCCCTATCAGCAACTTAATCCCACCATTTAGAAACATTTTCCTATACTACCGAATTTAACTGTCTTCTATTAGCCGGGGTTCTGCAGAGACACAGAATAGATGATAGATAGATCGATCGATCGATCGATAAAAAAAATAAGGAATTGGCTCCCATGATTCTGGAGGCTGAGAAGCCCTACCGTCTGCTGTCTGTAAACTGGAGACTCAGGAAAACTGGTGTGTAGTTCCAGTCTAAACCCGAAGGCCTTTCAACCCGGGGGGTTGATGATATAAGTCTCGGTCCAAGAGCAGGAGAAAGCCAGTGCCTCAGGTCAACTAGTCAGGCCAAGGGTGAATTCTTTCCTCTGCATTTTTGTTCTAGTCAAGTGCTCAACAGATTGGATAAAGCCCACCTACATTGGAGAGGGCAAGCCACTTTACTCAGCCTACTCTTGCAAAGGCTAATCTCATCCAGAAATAATGTTTAACCAAATATCTGTCCTGACCAAGCTGATACATAAAATTAACCATCACATGGCTCTAGGATGAAAGTAACGATATTAATTGAAATGTATGCAGTGGTAATAACCTAACAGCTCAAAATAACAGCACACTTGAAAGATGCAGATTCTCAACAAATATTTATTGAGCAACTACAATGTACCAGGCACCATCTGGACCAGGAAAGGTCAAGGGTGACCCTGCTTTGGAGGATCAGGAAAGATTTTTACAAAGCCAGTACATTTTAGTTGAGTTTTCCAAGAAGAATGAGTATTCATAAGATTATCCAGGGAAAAGGGTTATTTCAGGCAGTGGGAAGAGGACCATTCTGGAAAGTGTGAGTGGTTCCATATGGCTGGAGTAAAAGGTTGCTATAAAGGAGAGGGTCAGAAAATGTACAAGGGTAGGTAGAGGCTAGCTTATAAGGGCCTTGTAGATTGGGGTACACACTCACTGTAGGTTGCCATCTCACGAGCCATTTCTCCTTCTTACGAACAGAACGTTGATTTTGTTCAGGTGGTAAAGTGTCCAGGCTCAGGACATAAATCACAATTGGCCTAAGCCAATCTAGACAATCCGCTTTACCTTTGTTGAAACTGCTTTGTCTAGGGCGCCTGGGTGGCTCAGTTGGTTAAGCGACTGCCTTCAGCTCAGGTCATGATCCTGGAGTCCCGGGATCGAGTCCCACATCGGGCTCCTTGCTCAGCAGGGAGTCTGCTTCTCCCTCTGACCCTCTTCCCTCTCGTGCTCTCTATCTCTCATTCTCTCTCTCTCTCTCTCTCTCTCAAATAAATAAATAAAATCTTTAAAAAAAAAAAAGAAAATGCTTCGTCTAGGGCTGGGCATGGCGCTTGGTCTGGCTAGAAAAATAGAAGAAGTCTGGTGGAGGGACGACATTGAGGAAAGGGTTTCATCTTTGATAAAAAAAAAAAAAAGGATTGCGTACCTGGAGTTTCCTTTCTCCTCCATCCCTTCCTTTGCGATTTAGATGTTGTCATATGAGGGTGTGATACCTAGAGCTGTGATAGCCATCTTGTGACCCTGAGGAAGAAAGCCACCCAGTGAGGATAGAAGAGAAAGGACAGAAAGTTTTGGGGTCTCCAACAACATCACAGAGTCACCAAACCAATTGTAAGACTGCCTATTTTAGGAATATCCTATGGCTAAAGCCACTGTTAATTTGCCTTGCAGTCCAGTTTGTCATGATGTTGTCAATGCCAAGGATGACATTTGTATGTATGGCTAAGGAGTTTGTACCGTGATCATGAAAAGGAATGGGAGCAGTGGAAAGGTTTCTGCAGGGGAATGAGTTGCCAAATTTATGCTTGTAAACCATAACTCCAGCTGCCATGTGCAGAATGCGCTGTTAATGGAAGAAAGCAAGGCAGAGAGATCAGTTACAAAGCTACTGTAACTGCCCAGGAGAGTAGATGGGACCTAAGCAAAAGAAGAAGTACTGAAAACTGGGGAGAAGGGACAAGCCTGAGAGCTCTTTTTAAGTCAAAATAACTTAATGACTACGTGGATGTAGGAGGTGGGGAAGACAGGAGAATTAAGGATAGCTCAGGGTTTCTGGCTCGTTTGACTTGAGAGACAGGACATCTGACTCTAATTCTGGCTTTGCCACAAGCTAGTCGAATGATCCTAGGCTAGTCTCCTCTCATTTCAAGAGGAAATTCAGATTAAAAATATGATAGCAGATAGACGTCATCTCTCCTGACAGTTCCAACTCCCAGGAGCACTTTTTGCTAAAAGGGGCCAGGAGGACCACCCTGGGGAAGGAAGAAGCCCTTCCCTCCACTGGATCCTCAGGTTTGTTTGTGTAGCGCTGGATGGCGGGCGACTTTGAGCTTCTCTCTGCCTTTTCGGCTTAGATTGATGGCAATCGCAGGAGGGCATCATGATGCATGGGTGATGTCCAAGCATGCAGAGTACAACCAGCAAAACATCATTGCTCATACACTCTCAAGATGAATCCTTTATTACACTTCTCCTATAAAGCCCTGTCCACGCCTCCTAGGATTCACTACTGGGCACGGAGTTCTCTCGCCTCTGCAGATCTGCTAGCTGCAAAGGGCAACGATTTGGACACAGAAAAAAACAGTTGCTCCTTTTTTCACGAAGGCCAGAAACAATAGAACAGGTAACAAAGATGCCTTTACCCCCCAGGGGGTGGGGGAGGGGATGATGCAAACCCTGGATAAAGCCCAGGGACCGTTGCCGGGATACGTGGCTGCTGGGTTGCAGAGGTCACCGAACCAGGGAAAGGGTTTCACAAGTGACTAATTAGTTTTGTTTTATTTCTCCTTATAGAGGGGTTGCCTCAGGCTCACCAAGACTTACTACAGTTCTGACACTTACTCTTTCTCACTCCTATACCATGTTTTATATTAGTTTCACACTTTATCTCATCGGATAGGGAGGAAGGGTTGAGGAACACAAGGTCCAGACCCTTCTTTCTATTCAGGGCAATTCTGTAAACGCCATGGCTGCTCCGGAACACCCCCCCCCCCCCCCCCTGCGGGGTCAGCGGGACATCATAATTCAACATCTCTCCCTGCCAATCCTGTTTCACGCCCTCTCTTAGTGGGATTGTTCCTGGTAGCACGCCCCAATAAAATTCCCGCATCTGTCAAAGAAGAACCAGAGCTGGACAGTAGGCAAAGCAGCAAAAATATTTCATTCAGGAACTATTGCAATAGAAGAAAAGAGGTCTCAGTATAGAGCTGGGCTCCATTACAAATTCAACAAGGACAAGTAGTGGGGATTTATAGCCAAGGAGCAGGGTTGGGGGTCAGTGGATGGAAAATTACTAAGAGGAAACATCAGGAGTGGGGGAGGATTCTGATGAAAACGTCTTAACAAGATCCTTCCTGGTGGCAGCCCAGGGTGATCAGTATCTCTTGGGGGATGCAAGGGGGGTGAGGATTTCCTTGGGTATGGAGGGTGATCAGATATCCAGGGTGGGGGATCCTCTGTAAATTGGCTTAGGATTTTTGCTAAAACTGGGGGATGCAGTCTTGACAAGGACAGACACTGAAGCCCAAGGTCAAAGCCTAGTGGAGAAGAAACCTTAGGCGACTGACCAGAGTTTGGTCAAGGAGACAGTCTTCACATGCAAATTTTTGACTGTTTCCTGGGGAACCTGACCGATGACACTAACATAGAATCATCAATCAACTCTATTTTTCTGGGCAAGCACACGTGCATACTCTCTCTCTCTCTCTCTCTCACACACACACACACACACACACTCTTCTATTCTTCTTAGCATTTTATTATTTTTTAAAAGATCATTTAATTCCCACAAAGAAAGAAGCATAGACTCAGAATTAAAAATGCTTTGAATTAAGTAAGTTTAGTTAAATTAAGAAACAAAACCCCTAGTTAGACAAAGATTTCTTAGGACACGAAAAGCATGAACCATAAGAGAAAAAATCGGTGGACTAGACTTCATCAAAATTTGAAACTCTGCTTTTTAAATGCCACTAAAAGACAGGCACAGATTAGGAGAAAATATTTGCCAAAAACATATCTAACATATCTAAAAGGACTTGTTTCCAGAAACTCTCCCAACGCAATAAGAGCACAAACAACTCAATTTTTAATATGGACAAAAGCTCTCTTAATTAAAGAAAGAGAGATAGATGGCAAATAAGCCCATGAAGATACTCAACATCATTATCAGGGAAATATAAAGTAAAACCATAATGAAATATCACTATACACCCATTAGAATGGCAAGAACAAGCAAACAAACAAACCAAAAAAACAAACCCTAATAATACCAGGTACTGACAAAGAGTGTTGAGTAACTTGAACTCTCATACCTTGCTGGTAAGAATGCAAAATGGTGCAGCCATTTTGGAAAACAGTGTGGCAGTTTTTCACAAAGTTAAACATACATTTATCATATGACCCACCAATCCTCCTCCTAGATACTTGCCCAAGAGACATAAAAACACATGTTCTCACAAAGACCTATATACAAATGTTTACAGCAGCCTATTCATAATTATCAAAAATGGAAAACAATCTCTGTGTCCATCAACTGAGAAGTGGGTAAACAAATTATGGTACCACCATAAAATGGAATACTACTTAGCTATTAAAAGGATGAACTAATGAAACACACAATAACATGAATGAATCTCAAAATAATTATACCAAGTGAAAGAAGGCAGACACAAAAGGCTAAATATGTATGATTCCATTTATATAACATTCTGGAAAAGAAAATTATAGGGATAGAAGTTAGATCAGTCTTTGTCAGGTCCTAGGGGAAAGTTTTGGGGTTGATAAATACTCTATTTTGACTATCATGGTAGCTTCACAACTGTTTATATTACTCAATATTCATAGAACTGTGTATGTGAAAAGGGTAAATTTTGCTGTATTAAATTTAACCTCAAGGGGCGCCTGGGTGGCTCGGTTTTAGGTTAAGTGGTGACTCTTGGTTTCAGCTCAGGTCATGATCCCAGAGTCCTGGGATTGAGCCCCACATCGGGCTCCCTGCTCAGCGGAGAGTCTGCTTCTCCCTCTGCCTCTGCCCCTTCCCCTGCTTGCATTCTGCATTCTCTCTCACTCTCTCTCTCAAATAAATAAATAAACCTTTTAAATTGTACCTCCATAAACCTAACTGAACACAAAACCTCACTGAATTATTCTTATTACTACTGTTTTTGTTTGTTTTGCCACAGACTAATGAAAACTTTGTCACCTACCAACACTGACCTGTGGTTATGAAGAGAAGCAGGGACAGGAGGAATTGGCTATAGAATCAAAAAAGTTTTTCTAGACAAGTGGAATCTGGAGCATGTGTATAGATTGAGGGAAAGAGTTCGTTTTGAGGGGAGAGACCAAAGTTACTAGAGGGGGGAGTGAGCTGATGGTTGGAGTAAGAAGACTAATCAGAATTCTTAAGGGCAAACAACAGCAACCCAATTCAAGCAACCTTAAGCAAAAAGAAAAGATTTGGCTCTCATAACTGAAAATTCCAAAAATTTAAAAACAATGTTGCCAGTACTTATCTTAGCTCAGGCTGCTATAACAAAATACCATAATCTGGGTGCCTTAAACAACAGACACTTATTTCTCACTGTTCTGGAGGCTGAGAAATCTGAGACCAGGATACCAGCCTGGTCATGTTCTGGTGAGAACTCTCTTCCTGGCTTGCAGATGGTCCCTTCTTGCTATAACCTTACATGTCAGGGACAGAGAGCAGGCTCTCTGGTCTCTTCATAGAAGGCATTAATTCCAGCATGAAAACCTTCCCTTCATGAGCTCGTCTAAACTTAATTACCTCCCTAAGGTTACACCTCCAATTACTATCATCACATAGGGGTTAGGGCTTTATCACATGAATTTGGGGGTTGGGGACACAAACATTCAGTCCATAACAGTACTCAAGCTCTGTATTTCTTGGCGCCTTTTGCCTCTCCTCAGCCTTGTTCTTGGGCAGGCTCACTCTATGTAACATGGCCAGGCTTACACTGGTCTTATAACTGGCAATCCCAGAGAAAAGAGTGCAACTAAATAGCCTCCAGCGCCTCTATCCATCCTTGAAACAGACTCCAAATGGCCTTATTTGGGTCATGGGCCCACCTTGTGCTAGGGAAAGCCAGAGTCCCATTATTGACAGCCTAAAGCACATGGAAAGAGAAGGGGAGTTAGAGAAGGAAGGAATGCAGGGTAGACAGAAAAACACCATGGAAGATGGTTATCATGGACTCACATATTTGGGACGGGATGGAATTCACAAGACAAATGAAGAAGTCATTTTGCTAGGGGATTCCTTCCTTTGAGACAGCTGGGAATGAAATGTGGATGAAATGTAGAAAGGGTGGGTGGTTTTTATTGGGGAGAGGGAAATGTGGTCAGGAAAATAAAGTCACTCATAGCTGTCAGCGCCTCTTTTGAGCCCGCTTGAGAAAAAGGCTAAGCAGAGGCAAACAATGGCAGGAAATTCAAAGCTAGACTCTTGTCAGTGTTTGAACGTTTGAATTCCCCCCTGCCGAGCCCTAAACTCCAATGAGATAGTATTTAGAGGTGGGGCCTTTGAGAGGTAATTAAGTGTAGATGAGCTCATGATGGTAGGGTCCTTATGATGAAGTTAGTGCCCATATAAGAAGAGACCAGAGAGCTTACTCATTCTTTCTCTTTTTCTGTCTCCGTTTTTCTTACTGCTGCATGAAGTAAGAAGTGAGGTCCTTTGCTGAGAGTGAATGAGTGGAGGAGTAGAGGTAGAGGACTTGAGAAGAGTGGTAAAAGGTTTGGAAGAACTGCTAGGGGCATTGGGGGCCATATAAAGACAAACACAGCATTGCTAGATGGCACTGAGGTTGGAAAGAAACAGTCCTACCCATTCCACAAGGCTTGGTTAAAATATGTTCTCCATAAAATCATGCCCCCGTTGGAAGGTATCTCACACTCCTCCAAGCTTCATGGCACTCAGGGCCATTCTTAGAGTCCTTTTCTTGATTACACAGTACTAAGTCTTCTGCCAGCCACCTCCATCAGGCTCCTGAGTCTGGAGACTGGCAGTTTGGATGCTGGGTTCAGATACCAATTACCTGAGGCTCTTCAGTTTGGGTAAGTGAGGAGTAAAAGTTTGGATGGGGATGAGTTTATTTAAAAACATATCTGAGGGACGCCTGGGTGGATCAGTCGTTAAGTGTCTACCTTCGGCTCAGGTCATGACCCCAGAGTCCTGGGATCGAGCCCAGCATCCGGCTCCCTGCTCAGCGGGAAGCCTGCTTCTCCCTCTCCCACTCCCCCTGCTTGCGTTCCCTCTCTCCTGAGTCTCTGTCAAATAAATAAATAACATCTTTAAAAAATAAATAAAAAATAAAATAAAATGTATCTGAATCTATTCAGTTTTTGAATTTGGGTAGCAAAAGTTCCAAAAAAAGAGTTTGAATAGTGAGGCTAATACAGTTTGCGCGTGCGTGCGTGTGCGTGCACGCATGAGTGCACGTGCGCGTGCGTGTGTGCATGTGTGCGTGCGTGCCTGTTAACTCGCCTACTGTACTGTACTCTCTTGAAGGCAGAACTCCTGTGTGAGGAATTTTCATGTTTCTGCAGGTCCTCATGTGGCGGGTGCTCAATATTTGTTAAGTTAATAAATAAAAACTCCCAGCTTTCCTTTCGATTGTCTTTGTTCCTAGGAAAACTTACTGCTCCATAAGATATTTTAAGGTGAATCTAAAGGAACAACTTTAAAGAACTGCTCTTGTGATTGGGACTGCTTCCAACTGCAATTAGAAGCACGTGCCTGTCTCTTTCTTTAACCCCACCCCCCATCAGACAAAACCTGAATCAATTTCAGGAGATGGATTTTTGCTGCTTGTGTGAAATTTTCTGGCTTCTAGTCAAATGGACATTGCAGGAGTATGTAAAAATGGCTTTGTTCTCCACACAAATGAATTCATTTAAGCAGCACACAGTTTCGATTTCTTATTACCTTTCGGAAGGGTAAAGCATTAGGGAATTTTAAGGTATCATTATTGTCTGAAACTGCTGAATAAGGAATACCTGTGTGGTAAACAACTTGCTGAACCGCCTTAATGCTTCTGAGATAAGGGAGCACATTGTTTATTGTGCCAGAAACCTGTTTCCAATACAAGGATTGTACAAGCCTTGGTTAAGGAGGAACAATAATGACATGTAACCTTGAACATAGAGTACAGCTCTGCTGCTTGTTCTTCATTTGTAACTGTATCCTTAGATAAGGCTGAATCTCGGAGACTCCCAACAAAGAGATGAAAAGATTCTGATAATAGTTGAAACGTCTTTGTTTCTGTATGTTCGTGTGAATGAGGCTAGCATCAACACAGAGTTGGCGTTTAATAAATATTCATCGAAGGAGGGGATGAGTAAAGAAACACAGACTCCATTGCTAGAGATCAAAGCTTTATAACAGCATTTCCCCAGGAGAAGACAAAAGAAACAAAGTACCTATACTATGTTTTGTTAAGTACCCTAGAACTGTGCTTAGGGACTAGGGAATGTGAGGAAAGAGAAGGAGTACATGTTTCTGATGGTGGACTCGGGATAGAGGTTAACTAACCAACACCAAAGTGGGTGCATATATCAATTCATAACAGCCACAAATGCTATTTGGCTAAATAGGAGCAAACAGGGAGGCACAATGGTGGATTTTATTTCCATCTGGCCTTCTAACTAATACTGTGGCCTTTGACAGGTCATACAATTCTCCTGAGCCTCAGTTTCCCTATTTTTTAAAAAAGATTTTATTTATTTATTTGACAGAGAGAGACACAGCGAGAGAGGGAACACAAGCCGGGGGAGTAGGAGAGGGAGAAGCAGGCTCCCCACTGAGCAGGGAGCCTGATGCAGGACGGGATCCCAGGACCCTGGGATCATGACCTGAGCCGAAGGCAGACGCTTAACCGACTGAGCCACCCAGGCGTCCCCCAGTTTCCCTATTTGTAAAACGGACATAGCTCATGTTGGTTTATGGGAATAGAATACTATATATAAACATGTGTAAGATTGAGCCTGGCATATTTATTCACTCAACAACTATTTATGTGCCAGGCACTAGGGACGTGAAGGCAAAAAAGACAAGATCTCATCCCTTGAAGAGATTTTAGTCTTGTGGGCAAGATAAACAAATAAGCAAGTATTGAGATCATGACAGATGATGCACGGTGGAAGCAAGAAGAAGAATGTCTAAATCAGATTGGGGAAAGTAGGAACACCTCCTGGGGCGGCAGTGCTGGAGCTGAGTTTTGAAGAAGTAGGAGTTACACAGACAAAAATGAGAAGGTCATTCCACACAGAGTGGGTAGCATGTGCAAAAGCTGAGTGGCATGAAACTCCTGAAAGTTTAGGGAACTACAGATAGTTCAGTACAACTGGGGCAAAGGGGGTGGGGTCGGGGCAGGCAGCAGATGGGGTGAGAGAGGCAGGCCAAGTCCAGATTATGAAGAGCCGTGGGCGTCATGCTTAAAGAGAGTGAACTTTGCCACCAAAAATACGGTCAACCACTGCAAAATTTTATGGAGAGGTGAATCAAAACTAGGTTTATGTTTAGAAAGAGCACACTGGGTATAACGTGGGGAAAGAATTGTAGAGACACAGCCTGGAGGCAGTGGGTTCCATTTGAGATCCCTATAGTAATCCGGACTAGAGAAAAATGAGAGTCTAAAGTAATGGAATGAGGAGGGGGAGGAGGTGGATACAAGAGCCATTTAGGAGGTAGAGCTTGCAGGGTGGGAGTAGAGGGCAGGCAGTAAAGGAAATGAAACACTCTTAAGATGATTCCCAACCAGGTAGGTAGATGACATTGCCTTCCATTGGGATGGAGAACACAGGAGAAGATGCAGGTTATAGATGGGAGTTGAGTGGGTAAACATGATGCCTTTTGTGTAGGATACATTCAGTCTTACTGTCTGTGATTCATCTCAGTAGAGATGTCCAGGAGACAGTTGAATATATGGATCTGGATTATAAATACGAATTGGAAAGAATGACCAAGACTACTAGTTATTTTCCAATATTTATTGCCTCTTATTCTTTGGTACTAGAATTCCCTCCCCCCTCTTTTTAGCTGAGTAGGTGGACACCTAGAATAAAAGCTACATTTCCCAACTTCTTTTGCAACTGCGTATGGTCATAGGACTAAGATCTTGACGATGAAATGTAAGTGAAATGTCATGTGAGAAGTTCTTGAAAACCTTACTTCAGATTCAGCCCATATATACCCTGTGTCCTCCTTTTGCCCCTGTCCCTTCCTCCATTTTCCTGCCTAGAAAAAAAATGTCGCCACCCCGGACAAAAAGGTTGAGACCACTTAAAGGAGAACAACAAGAGAGAGGGATCCTGGGCCGGGGCCATCCCCTTGTGCTACTCAAGAGATCATCCATGCTGTACATGTGAATAACACTCTCTGGAGTTGCACAGTGCACAGCCTGTGCAAATGGAGCCCCAGAGCCTGGGTCCCTGACATCATGGAGCCTCATAACAGCTCTGGGCTATTTACTCAGACTTTTATGTGAGAAGGAAAAAACTCCAGAACTTCTCTTTCGTTCAAGTGTATAAACTAGCCTTATTTTACTTTTCTTTCAGTTGCCGCAAAATCTAATCCTAAATCGCACAAGGAGTCACCAACCCTGGCAGAGAGTTGAAGATACAGATATGGATCCAGTCACCCGGGGACTGTGTGTGGAGTGACAGGAGCTGAGGACAACCCCAGGGCCTGGGAGGCAGGAGCTTGAGGTGCCCCTCACACCCTTTCCTCCATTCCTTCTAAAACGACCTTCACCCCTTCACCGTTTCTTCTCCCCCCCACCCCCCGCCTCCGGGATGCGCTTGCGTCTTCTCTACTCACGCAGCACCCTTCTGTCACAGGTGTCCTGCTCCAACCAGGTGGCACGAGGAAAGCAGCAGCAGCGACTGTAACAGCTTTATTGAGATACAATTTACATGCCACATAATTCAGCCATTTAAAGTGTACAGTTGGGTGTTTTTGTACTGTTTTCACAGGGTTAGTCGGCCATCGCCGCCATTTAATTTGAGGATGTTTCTCTGCCACAGAAAGAAATGGGGTGCGGTGTCCATTAGCAGCTGCTCCCCATTCCATAGCGATGATTTCTGACTGTGTCCTCGGTGGTCCCCTTTAAAGCTGACGCCAACCCCGTGGTGAGAGCAATGCCTTAGGCAGAGAAAGGCAGAGAACGAGAACGCGGAGGACACGGAGGGGCAGAGGGGTTGTTACCTGCGCAAGGGGACCCAGACAGCGGCAGAACCAGGTCTTCGGCTTTCCGGCCAGTGGCCTTTCACTTCCCTGAAAAATGCGGTAAGCATTCCGTAAGGACTCTGAATCGAGTGATAAGGTACCATGAAAGAATAATGACCTTTCTTTTCTCTAGAAATCATTTCAAACTTACAAAAATGTTGTAAGAATACCGCAAAGAATTCCCATAGGCCCTTCACCCAAATTCCTCAATTGCTAACATTTCCCACACGTGTCTTCCATTCTCTCTGCCTGTTTACAGACTGTTTTTTTCTGAACAATTTGAGAGAAAGTTGCAGACCTAATGCCTCATTATCCCTTAATACTTTGTTATGCCTTTCCTAAAAACAAGGACAACTACAGTGCACACTGATACAATGTTACCATCTAATCCACAAACAACTTTCGAATTTTACCATCTGTCCCGATGATATCCTTTATGGGTCTCGAATCCAATCAAGGATTATGCGTTGCATTTTTTTGTCAGATCTCTTTGGTCTCCTTTAGTTTGGACGAATTCCTCAGCCTTTCCTTGTCCTACATGTTGCTGACATTTGCAGAGAGTACAGCCAGTCATTTTGTAGAATATTCCTCAGTTTGATTTTGTCTGATATTTTCTCCTGATTAACTTTAGGTCATGCACTCTTGGCAGGGCTACCACAGAGTAATGCTTTGTTCTTTTCAGTGTATTAGGAATACATGATGTCTGTTTACCCCATTACTGGCACGGTTAAATTTGGTCACTTTGTTAAGCCCGTTTTTGCCAAATTTCTCTAATAGTTAAGTTAATTAATAAGTATTTTGTACTAGGGCGCCTGGGTGGCTCAGATGGTTGGGCGTCTGCCTTCGGCTCAGGTCATGATCCCAGGGTCCTGGGATCGAGTCCCGCATCGGGCTCCCTGCTCCTTGGGAGCCTGCTTCTCCCTCTGCCATTCTCTCTCTCTCTCTCTCTCTCTCTGTCTCTCATGAATAAATAAATAAAATTAAAAAAAATAAGTATTTTGTACGAAAACAGACTCTTAAATATAGAGAACAAACTGGTGGTTGCCAGAGGGGAGGTGGTGGGGGGATGGGTGAAAGAGGTAAAGGGGATTAAGAATATACTTACCATGATGAGGACTGAGTAGTGTATAGAATTGTTGAATCACTATATTGTACACCTGAAACTAATATAACAGTGCATGTTAGCTATACTTCATTTTAGAAAGTTTTCTCAAAAAATAAGTATTTTGTACTTATTTTTTTCTTTTTTTTTTAAAGATTTTATTTATTTATTTGACAGAGACTCACAGAGAGAGGGAACACAAGCAGGGGGAGTGGGAGAGGGAGAAGCAGGCTCCCTGCTGAGCAGGTAGCCCTATGCGGGGCTCGATCCCAGGACCCCAAGATCATGACCTGAGCCGAAGGGAGACGCTTAACGACTGAGCCACCCAGGCACCCCTATTTTTTATTTTTCTAAAGATTTTATTTATTTATTTGACAGAGAGAGAGAGTGAGAGAGCACAAACAGGGGGAGAGGCAGAGGGAGAAGCAAGCTCCCTGCTGAGCAGAGAGCCTGACATGGGGCTCGATTCCACGACCCTGGGATCATGACCTGAACCGAAGGCAGACACTCACTGACTGAGCCACCCAGGCACCCTACATTTTGTATTTATTAATAAGGGATTAATAAATATTTTATTGGAAGATCCTGTGAGATGATATAAATGTTCTCTTTCTCATCAAATTTTCATTCACTAGTTTTATTTTAGTTTTTTTCATCCACTTGTTTTAGTATCCACTGATGCTTCTTGCCTAAATCCATTTTTATTATGAGGGTTACCAAATGATGATTTCCTAATTCCATCATTCTTTCTATACTTATTAGTTGGCATTGCACTGTGAGGTAGAGTTTTCTTTCACTTATTTATTTACATAATTTTAGACTCACGAACTCCTATTTTATTTATAATAGATTAATATATTTGGCTTGATATTTATTTTTATTCTCAATTTTTATTTATTTTGATTCATAATTGTCCTCAAGTTGGCCAATGGGAGACCCTTCAAACTGGGTCCTCACCATTCCTGAGCATTACCTTGCTTTCCGGCACAAGATGTTCTGGGTTCATCTCATACATTCACTGTCCTAGTGCCCATATTAGTTCCTATGACAGCTGTAACAAATTATCTATAACAAATTGGGGCTTAAAAGAACAGAAATTTATTCTCTCACAAGTTTGGAAGCTGAAAGTCTGAAATCAGTATCACTGGGCTAAAATCTAAATATCAGCAGGGCCATGCTCCCTCGGAGGCTCTAGGAAAGAATCCATCCCTTGTCTCCTCCATAACTTCCAGTGGCTGCCAGCATCCCTTGACTCTTGGCCACATCACTCTAGTCTCTGCCCCTTTGGTGACATCGTTTCCTCCTCTTCTGCCTGTAATCTCTTTCTGCCTCTCTCTCATAAGTACGCTTGTATTGGCATTTAGGGCCCATCCGGATAATACAGGGATAATCTCATTTTGAAGAGAAACTCAATCACATCTGCAAGATCCTTTTTCCAAATAAGATAACATTTACAGGTTTCAGGGATTAGGATGTGCATGGATAGTACCTGGTGGACTATTTCTCAGCTTACCATGCCCTGGAATCTGTCATTTCTCGAAGATATACTGGTTCCTTTTTTTTTTTTTCTTAAGATTTTATTTATTTATTTGACAGAGACTCACAGAGAGAGGGAACACAAGCAGGGGGAGTGAGAGAGGGAGAAGCAGGCTCCCCGCTGAGCAGGGAGCCTGATGCAGGGCTCCATCCCAGGACCCTGGGATCATGACCTGAGCTGAAGGCAGACGCTTAACGACTGAGCCACCTAGGCGCCCCACACTGGTTCCTTTTAACAGATCTGATATCTTCTAATGATATTTAGAAGCTAAGACGTGGGTGCCAGGTATGCTCATTGCTATTTGAATGTTTTTTTTTTTTAAGAGTTTATTTATTTGGTTGACAGAGAGAGAGAGAACACAAGCAGGGGGAGTGGCAGAGGGAGAGGGAGAGGGAGAAGCAGATTCCCTGCCGAGAAGGGAGCCTGATGCGGGGCTCGATCCCGGGACCCCAGGACCATGACCTGAGCTGAAGGCAGATGCTTAACCAACTAAGCCACCCAGGCACCCCACTACTTGGATGTTTTCCTTCCAGACACTGTGCAGAGAGAGATAGGAAATTACACAAACAGACAAAAAAAAAATAGAATAGGATAGAATAAAATAGAATAGACTGATAGGTCAGGATATATGTCTATATATATGTATGCCGATGGAAGTATATATCTACACATACACACACGTAAATACACATAAATCTAATTGTCTATTTACATTAAAAACCAGGAGTTCACACAGATACCTTCAATTCCAATCCAGCACCACAGAGTTTACTCTAGCCTTCTTCCTTTCTATATTTGTAACTCAGATACAGAGCTGTCCAAGAGTGAGAGACCTGGCTCCCGTTATCCTCAGTATGCTGACTTATTTGCTCAGTTCCCCTGTAACCAATCTCCTGACCATGCCGGCTACATCTATACAACCCTTTTGTTGTCAACCACACTGACTCCAGGGGACAAATCCCATCAGCCCTAGAGAAGGGGATGGGTAGATAGGACCATCTAATGAAAAGAGGCAAGAGAAGTGGAATTGTATATGTCAAACATACATCTCCCACTGGGGTCAAAGCACCTTATTTGTGATCTTGCATTTGTTATGCTCAAAGAGATGTCTTCAAGTTCCAGAAATGAGAGAATGATTTTTACAATCTGACACTCTCAAGAGCTTCCATCCTAAAAGCTTCAAGATGACAGCGAAGGGTTCAGAAGTTCCCCTACACAGCATACATATTCACATTTAGTGCTGCATTTTCTCATCCTTTAAAAGAAAATGTGAATTGCCAGACATGCTGAATCTTAAATTGCTTACAGACATAACATTTTTTTTTCAGTTGGATGAACACCTTCGTATTTAAAAAAACCCCAGAAGGCCCTGGGGAAAACAATTTTAAAATCCACTCAGAGACACTAATAGATGATTTTGCCCCTCACCAACTCGCTTTCTGATGTTGTTAATGGGAGGAAGGGTGGTGTTCAGCAGGGCCATTTCCATTCCACACAAACATCGGATTTATAGTTCTATTGTGTAATATCATTGTCTAACACCTAAAGAGGCTTTCCTATCAGGAAATAGAGATTGGGTGGTGGTGGGTGGCAATCAGAGGGAAATTAGTGGATTATAATGCATTTGGATGATTCTTCCAAAGTTCGTAAGGCATAATTTTGCTCTTTGCTCTCTGGATTTAAAAAAAAAAAAAAGAAAGAAAGAAAGAAAAAAAAGTGCATGCGTGCATGTGTGAGAGAGAGAGAGAGAGAGAGACTATTTTAGTTGTCTCAATCCCTGGGCTGCTTATGCATTAATAACATTCCAAAAATGCAACAGATTTTGTTTTTTCTGCTATCCCGTATGCCAGGCATCTGGGGTGAGACAAGGAAAATGGAAACCTGAAAGCCTCCTGAAACTGTGGAGTGACAGTAGCTTTGATAGCAGGAGCTTGGGTCTAATTTTCCTTTTCAGTCACAAAGCTTCAGAAATTAAAGGGAGAACATTTAAAAGCGGCGGGGGGCGGGGGGCGGACTCTGGTTACTACACATCACAGTTTAAAAAAAGGAAGATATATGTCAGGACATAGAGGAAATGACAAGGCAGATCTGCAATAATTAAGGCTTTTCTACAGGGTCTAGCTATGTGGTGTGACTATAAAGCGAAGAGAATTTCTTTAACACCGTGCAACTTACTCGGACGTTCAAATGAGTTGTATCCGCTTCAAAATGGCCACCCAGGGAGACCGCGCACAATTCTGAGGAGAGTGTGTGGTCTTGCCAAACATTTTGGAAACATCTTTTGGAGCTGACTTCAAAGCCACTTAAAGAACAACATAAAATTTTAGACTCCTGACTATAATAGCAAATATGTTTTTCCCACCAAAACTAGAATTTCCAGCCATTTATTACTCGTTTTTGTATTTCTAAATTGACTTTAAAGACTTGGAATTTTCCAGAAAATCACTGGGAAGGGTGTTTTAATACAATTCAAAAGAACATGTCATTAGTGATAATGATGATGTTAATAACTACTTATTAGGGTACGTACATTTTTTGCGCCCTTTTCCTCATCATACCAATGAGGAAACTGAGACTCTAAGAGGTTAAGCAACTTGATCAAGGTCAGAGTTCAAAAGTGGCAGAACTTGATTTGCTGCCAAGTCACCTGCCTCCAAAGCTCCTGCTTTTTGCCCTGTGCCATACCCAAATGAGCACAGCACAGATCTTCGGAGCAATGGCATTAGCTCTAAAAACATGTTGACCTCCAAGGTGGCTATTTCAAAAGCACAATGCTCATTGGGGTGTATACATTCCTACTGATTTGTTGAAAGCCTGTCTCATTATTTTATCGGCGACATCTCCTATTTTATGTCACAGAGAAAATGTACAGCTGAACAGGGTAATGGGACGTTACCCTCAAATGAAGACGGAAAATGTTATATTACCATTTAGAACAATGAGTCTTCGGAACTGGAGGGAGGAGGAGGGAGTTCAGACTCCCACGTGCTGCCCACCCGAATCTGGAGGGGGCTTGGTTTGGAAACAAAGCAGTGCTTTGTTCCAGTGCTTTTGTTCCTCTCGAGATTTATGTTGAATTTCAGAAAATGAAAGAAGAGCATGTGATGTTTTAAAGTTTATCAAAAGGGGTTTTAAAGTGCAAGTGTTCTAAATAAGTGTGGAAAATATTGTCAAAAAGAAAACAGTCTGCTTCCATGTTACAAATATCTGCGCCTCGGTACCAGAGAACACTGCCTGGTAGAAGCCAGGGGTAAGGAGGTCAAAGAAAACACGTTTTCGATGCCTATTGTTTAATAATTCAATGCAAACCCTCCTTATTATGCCTCTAAAATCATTGCTGTTCCTCAGAAGGGAGCTGGGGAGAGGAGCAGGACCTTCTGGGCACAGACAAAGACAGGAGCATGTCAAGTTCCAGGAGCTGCAGACATTCAAACCCCCTCCCTCCTCCTCCTCTTGACTGAAAGGCTCTTGAGCATCTGTTGAGCAGACAGCTGTGAATGGTGGGGATTCTTTCTCCACAAATTTGTAGTGGCTGTGTAAATAGTTGGGTCTAAGATATAGCTCCCTTCACCCTAGCCTATTGTTTGATTAAGGAATTTGAGTGTGTGGCCTTGAACCTCCAAGGTGGTCAGGGCGGCGTGGTTGTCCCCTGCATGAGGGGCTGCATTGAAAAAGCACTGTGTGTGTGCATCTCTGTCTTTCTGCTCCACTATTTCCCTACTAGTTTTCCCCCATGCTCTTCAGATTTTCAAGTATTTGTAACTAGATGGTAAGAGTCATAGGCTCCAGGGACCATAACTGTTTTATTTACCAGTATACACTCAGCGTATAGCAGAGTATTTGGCGCACAGTAGGTACTCAATAAATAATCCAAAGCTCCTGCTGTATCCTGCTCAGGGCTTTGGGCTGGTCACTGCCCCAAGCTCATTTGACTTCATTGGGTCAAATTTCTTTTTTTTTTTTTTTTAAAGATTTTATTTATTTATTTTGAGGGAGAGAATGAGAGAGAGAGAGAGCACATGAGAGGGGGGAGGGTCGGAGGGAGAAGCAGACTCCCCACCGCGCAGGGAGCCCGATGCGGGACTCGATCCCGGGACTCCAGGATCATGACCTGAGCCGAAGGCAGTCGCTCAACCAACTGAGCCACCCAGGCGTCCCCATTGGGTCAAATTTCAAAGAAAGCAGGAGAGTCAATTTTCAAGGATGCCTAGGCAGAATGCATTGCCAGGCTTTTCCTGCTATCATTATTTTTTAAGATTTTATTTATTTATTTATTTATTTATTTATTTATTTATTTGGCAGAGAGAGAGAGTGCACACAAGTAGGCAGAGCGGCAGGCAGAGGGAGAGGGAGAAGCAGGCTCCTCGCTGAGCAGGGAGCCTGATGCGGGGCTCGATCCCAGGACCCCGGGATCATGACCTGAGCTGAAGGCAGACGCTTAACTGACTGAGGCACCCAGGTGCCCCTCTGCTATCATTTGGAAAGCAAACCACCGCTTACCTGGCCAGCCTGTCAGAAGGAAATTGGCACTTTGACACACCACCATTGTGGGGTCCACCAATCCCTGTTCTGGAATGCACAGTCCAGATTTTCTCTATCCTGTAAGTCTGAGGGTTGCTCCCCCAACCAGGAGGCAGAAACCAGGGAGGGGTGGAGCCCTGAACAGCAATCAGTCATCATGGCCTGCAGGGACTGTTTTCCAGAGGGGGTCCTTGGCAAGGCAAAGAGGCCAGCCATTGGATGGGCCGGAGAAGGGGAGACCAGCTGCAAACTGGGAATCGATGTGTTGTGAGCAGAGAAGAATGAGACAGGGAGGCCAAAGCTGAAGAGAGGCAGAAGCAGGTGGGAGGCCTGGACAGCGCCAGGAGTCAGCCCAAGACAAGGTACCACAAGGACAAGAAACCCTTCTGGTCAGTCCCACCTGTGCCACCATTCTGACATGGAACATGGGTTCTAGTCATGTCTTCTGGCCTCCAAATTAGCCAATACTACCAAGACAGTATTCAAAGGAGGGAAATCAAATAACCGTAACGGGAGGCCATGGGCTTCAGAGTGACAACATAGGACAATGGTTCTCATTAGAACATTAAAATCACCTGGGGAGCTTTCGAAGTCCATGGAAGCCGGGCCCTACCCCTAGAGATGGAGAAGTGATCGGAAGTTGGGCCCAGACATTACTGGGTTTTTAAAGCTCCCGAAGTGATTCTAACGTATGTGAGCCTAGATTAAGCAAAAGTGAGCAGAAAGCAGGGCAAATGTGCCGATCCCCTCAGCTTCTTGTCCCCCAGCTGGCCCAGCTCACCTCAGGGAACTCGACCGAGTCCCAGACTATTCCTGGTCCAGGGAAATTTTTTTTTTAAAGATTTTATTTATTTATTTGAGAGAGAGAGAATGAGAGATAGAGAGCATGAGAGGGAAGAGGGTCAGAGGGAGAAGCAGACTCCCTGCTGAGCAGGGAGCCCGATGTGGGACTCGATCCCGGGACTCCAGGATCATGACCTAAGTTAAAGTCAGTCTCTTAATGGACTGAGCCACCCAGGCGCCCCTGGCATTCCCACTTTAGACTCTAATCCCACTTTGACTTCAAGAGCATGACTAGCTTTTAATAGTAAAATTGAAAGGACCGGGTCACCGTGTATATGTTGAGTAGGTATAGGCCTCGATGAGCTGGAGATGTCCAGCAGAAGTAATAGGCCCCCTTTCACTCTTAAAGGTGTCCAATTTGAATGATAAATTATGTGGTCATCCCATGCATGGTGACCCAGGCTGAGAATGTCTGGCCATACTCAGTAACATGAGGATTGTACCTGGTTAGTTCCATAAAAGAGATGGTCTCTGGTTTTCTTTCTGGTGGCCTGGGGTAATACAGCATGAACTCTCTCCGTGCTGCTCCTGGGAAAGCTGTGTACCTTGCTGTCTCCCTGTGGCCCTCCTCTGACTGGGGGAGGTGGACCCAGGCTGTCTGGGGGCCTGCAGGAGGCTGGGGTGGCAAATCCCCTCTGCCGCCAGCATGCTCCGCACCTTGCCAGGAGGGGCAAGAGCCGCAAACCGAACTCTCCCCTGCGCTGGGGGTCTCGTCATACTTGCCCACCAGATCTGGAGGCTGAGAGGTAGCAGTAAGCCACTTTTGTATTTACCTTTAGTTGGTGTCTTTATCTGCCTTTAAAAACCGCTTGTCAGAAGAAAAAGCACATATTCTCAGTTTCACCTTTGGAACTAGGAAATTAGTCTTTAACCAGATGAAAACAGCACTGACGGACTGCTGTTTGTTCTGTTCTGTTCCTCTGTCTGCGTCTCTCTAACTATAGTGGCCTGAGCTGACATCACTCTTCAGGCAGCTCCACAGGACCAGCCCCGGGCCATGGCCCTGATTCAGATACTCGTCAGCCTGCCTCCCTACATGGGCACCCCATCCCTTACTGAATAGCACGGAGTCCCAGAGTGCCGCAGCCTCATGCTCAGGGCCCGGCCGTTGGCCTCAGGTTTGCCTCCTGGCTTTGATCACCAAACTCGCCTCTCGGGTTTGTCAGACTTGCCCCTCCCTCCACCTGTCCGCCTGCTTGACTTAAGGCTTTATAGATCCCTGAATTAAAGCATTCTTAAAGCTGGAAGACGTAGGGGTGCCTGGGTGGTTAAACGTTGGTTAAACGTCCGACTCAATTTTGGCTCAGATGGTGGGATCTCAGGGTCGTGGGATCGAGCCCTGTGTGGAGCCCTGTGATGAGTGTGGAGCCTGCGTAGGATTCTCTCTCTCCTGCTCCCTCTACCCCTCCCCCACTTCTCTCTCTCTAAAAACAGAGGGGAAAAATGCATAAGAGATACACCTTCTTTCATCTTTGGTCTCATGGGACCCCTCAGGAGATTACACCTGAGCCCCTCAAATAACCTAATCCCTACCCGTCGTCTAATGGCGAGAGCAACGTTCTGTCTGGGTGATAGCATTCACAGCACAGACATACCACTCCTTGTCGCAGACAAGACCTTACCGGCCTGGGCCAACCACATACAGTCATTTTTTCTCACCTGGAATAGCAACCAGCTTTGTCTTTTCTCCACTTCCTCTACCTCTCCCCAAATATTGCCCAAAATGTCTGGATTGCTTTCCAGGTGCATGCATCAGCCTCCTTATAGCTGCCTCCTGAAAATAAAGGATTCTGATGAATCCTTGCTAGCCAACCTCCACACCCACTGAACTGCTCAGACAGCCTTGCCACAGTGGCTAATGTGGATGGCTGGTCTCCCTGCGGACACCTGGACAGGCTAAGAGGGCCAAAGGGAAAAAAAGAACCCTAACTTAAAAAATCATTTTAATTATTCAGTTCCTACTCAGTTGCTGATCTTTGACTTGCTGAACCAACTTGATGTGGTATTACCCTCCCACGGAGCTGTTATGGCCACTTACAGTTTCTCACAGATCAGGATAGACAATGACAGGGAAAGTCCTCCCAGGCAAACCCCAGTCCTGGCTGAGTACCCAACTATTTCATATGGCCCCAGGCAAAGCGCCTGCTCCAGGCTGCCAGGCGACCCAATGCTGAGAGCATCTGCACGTCTGGATATCCATGGATCTCATGTTCCCCAAATCCCTGCTGTGTACTCCACCCACCTCCGCAATGCCACCTGTTAGCCCAGCTGGATTGTCCTGACGGCTAATGCCTGGTACCCTGTGCGCAGCTCACCCTCTGTGCTCATGGAGATTCCCCTGCTTGGCCCCACTTCTTGCCATACACGTAGCTTGGCTGCCACTAAGCACCTGGTCACTACTGTGGTTTAGATTTGGCCTTTCCAAATAACCTTTAGCCAAGTAGGTTGGCTGTAGCTCAAAATGCCAAGTATCTCTAAATGTAACTTCTAGAGTGTCTTTTGTTATTAAGACATCTTAGGAGGAATATCTTCTCACATGAGCAATATGCTTCCATTCCAATAGCATGGGGGGGGCGGTAAAAAAGGCAGATGGAAAAGAGGAGAATGTTCAGGCAAGAGCAACCACTGAAGAGGTGCCAGGGGAGTGCAGAGCAGGCAGATGAGATAACCCGGCTTCCTGATAACCTTTCTGTGCCTTTCTCCCATATCTCTAATTCATTGGGGCTGGAACATGGTGACTCAAACCCAATGGTGGAACTGAAAATAGAAAGGCTAATACAGATGTTTCCCTACCCTAAGATGACTTGTAATATGAAGCCTTAAAAAAATTTAAGCATAGTGTGTGCCTGGGTGGCTCAGATGGTTAGGCGTCTGCCTTCAGCTCAGGTCATGATCCCAGGGTCCTGGGATCGAGTCCCGCTTTGGGCTCCCTGCTCAGTGGGGAGTCTGCTTCTCCCTCTGCCTCTCTCTCTCTGTCTTTTATGAATAAATAAATAAAATCTTTTAAAAAATTTAAACATAGTGTTCTTTGATATTCCTAAAGAATCAATCAGTTGGATTAAGCAGATATTTAAGACACAATTTAATTTACCAAAAACTTTAATTTATACACTTTTTAAAAAAGAGCTTGACTTCCGTGTAAGGCTGTATACTAACCTAACTTGTTGAAGGGCAAATTTACAACCTTTTTTATCTAAAGATTTATTTATTTATTTAAGAGAGAGAGAGAGAGAGAGAGAGTGTGCGTGCAGGGCGGGGTGGGACAGAGGGAGAAGAAGGGAGAAAATTAAGCAGACTCCACACCTAGCATGGAGCCTGACTCGGGACTCGATCTAACGACCCTGAGATCACCTGAGCCAAAACCAAGAGTTGGACACCTAACTGACTACGCCACCCAGGCACCCCTGACAACTTCTTGTAAAGTAAGTAAATGCTACTGAACACTTAGCAACAGGAATGTTCTCTGCATTAACTTAGCCAGCAAAGGCATAGGTAATACAAAGTCATTTCTGATGTATATCGACCATGTAGAATTATAACAGAAAACAGTTCAGTAATTGTTGGACCAGAGAAGAAACATTTCTTTATTTTTTAGGGATTCTAAGATGTAGCTCAAAATGCCAGGTATCTCTAAATGTAACTTCTAGAGTGTCTTTTGTTATCAAGACATCTTAGGAGGAATATCTTCTCACATGAGCAATACGGTAATGTCACACTGCTCCATGTGCACTCTGGACTTGTCTAAAACAGGTTCTATGACCTATGACTTTAGATTCTACCTTAGCTCCTGCCTGGCACAGTGTTTCCCAGGAACTGCTCCTGACCTGGTAAGATTCCCATAGTTCTTACATGTCTAGTGCTTGTGAACTCCATTTCCTGAGTCACCTGCTTCATCTCTCTACCCCATTCCATTCTTTTGATCTCTTTTACATCTAGCTTGGCTGCCCTTATATGATTGTGTTTTGCTCCTTCAGTTCACCTCTTAAAGAGACAAAACAGCATTGTGATTCCAAGTCTGCCACTTACTAATTCTTGGTAACTTGCTCAACCCTCACATTTCTCATCTGTAAAATAATAATGAACTTTCTGAGATGGTTACTATGAAGTTCAAAGCATGGAAAGTGCTTGGAAAAGTGCCTTGCACATAGTAAGAATTCAATAAATGTTAGCTATTCTTTTTTTTTTAGATTTTATTTATTTATTTGAGAGAGAGAATGAGATAGAGAGAGAGCATGGGGGGGAGGGTCCGAGGGAGAAGCAGACTCCCCGCTGAGCAGGGAGTCCGATGCAGGACCCGATCCCGGGACTCCAGGATCATGACCTGAGCCGAAGGCAGTCGCTTAACCAACTGAGCCACTCAGGCACCCAAATGTTAGCTATTCTTATTACCATTTAGCCTTCCCAGGATGGCCATGGTCTCAGCCATTCATTACGTCTCTTTTGTTTGCCTGGACACATTTATGGATTGCTTTGATAGAATCCTCTCCAGGGCAACCTAGCAACTTCCATACCTTTTTATACCCCGTCTTTGTAGGTGAGGCCAGACACAGGGTTCTTTATAGTAACAGGAGCAACCAGAACATGTTCTTGTAAGTTCTCATCTACATGTGGAAGGAAGCAGTAGAGGGCAATCTAACAAAATCATCTTGTTATCACAAATGCCAGATTTTATTAAAGCAAGAAGCACATTTTGAGGGGTGCCTGGTTGCCTCAGTCAGAAGAGCACGCAACTCTTTATCTCGGGGTTGTGAGTTCAAGTCCCATGTTGGGTGTAGAAATTGCTTAAAAAAATAGAATCTTAAAAAAAAGCACATTTTATTTATTTATTTTTTTAAGATTTTATTTATTTTATTTGAGAGAGAGAATGAGAGAGAGCACATGAGAGGGGGGGAGGATCAGAGGGAGAAGCAGACTCCCCGCCGAGCAGGGAGCTCGGTTCCCCCAATGCGGGACTCGATCCCGGGACTCCAGGATCATGACCTGAGCCGAAGGCAGTCGCCCAACCAACTGAACCACCCAGGCACCCAAGAAGCACATTTTAAGAACTTTTTATCATAAGTGTCAAACTCAAGATGATCTAATCTTGATCTTACCAAGAATATCATCTAAGACATTCTCAAAATGGGTGCACTGAAACACTTTTCTTCCTTTCTTTTTTTTTTTTAGAGAGGGATGGGGGAGAGGCAGAGGGAGAGGGAGAGGGAGAGAGAGAAACTTAAGCACCTGATGCAGGGCTCGATCTCACAACCCTGAGTCATGACCTGAGCCAAAATCAAGAGTTGGACGCTTAACTGACTGAGCCACCCAGGCGCCCCTGAAACACTTTTGTGGGCAGTTATCTTCATTCCATTTATGAAATTTAAATCTGAATAATAACCCATAGAACTGGAGAGAGGTATGCTTTCTATAATCCTTCATGGTAGTTGGGAGAAACCTTATAATGACTTGGGTCTGAGTATCACAGCTTTTCTCTTTGGAAACTAGCCTCCAGAACTCCAAGGGGCAGAACCAAAAGTCATACTTCCTTTTTTTTGGCAGGGGATGCAAGATGCAGGAATTTACATTTTACTCTTGATTTCACTGACTTTAACTATTCTTTTCCTGCTTCCTCCATAATAGAAAAGGTCTAATGTAATTAATCTGCTACCAGATGGCCAGGTGGCTGGAAGGTCCAGGTGGCTGGCGGGTCCAGGTAGCTGGTGTGTCCCCCTGCCCCCTGCCCAGGAACTCTGTGTAGGTTTTTACTGTTGGCAGGTTAGGCTCTCAACAGTGGCAGTAGCCATATCAACCTCAGTGGGAGGAAGTCTATATTGTCGATCCCATGAGTTGCTTCTATCCCTGTTGCCATGACTACTTTGAAGCTTTATTTTTTTTAAGATTTTATTTATTTATTATTTGAGAGAGAGAGAATGAGAGATAGAGAGCACGAGAGGGAAGAGGGTCAGATGGAGAAGCAGACTCCCTGCTGAGCAGGGAGCCCGATGTGGGACTCGATCCCGGGACTCCAGGATCATGACCTGGAGGCCGAAGGTAGTCGCTTAACCAACTGAGCCACCCAGGCGCCCGCCATGACTACTTTGGATATGAATTCATTAAGCACTGGAGTGTCTGGCTGAGATCCACAGAATAGGTCAACTTATCATCTTGAGTTTTTTTTTTTTTTAAACCAGACGTTTATTATGTGACTAATCGTTGACATCCTTAAGATGAACTGGATGCTGCAACAGCTGCCCTCTTGGGCTTAGGTGTTGTTCCTTCACGGAATCCATGCCTGAATCTGTGGTATACAATTTTTAGGTGCCTCATTCGACCAGTCCCAGTGGTGTTTCGTCTGTTAGCCTTGGCACTCCAGTTATACTTTCTTTTGCGCTTGGCAGGATAGCCTCATTTGCCACAGGTGGACTTCTGAAGGCGGTAGGCCTTCGAGCCACAGCGGCGGCACAACGTGTGCGTCTTATTGCGACACTTTCCAAATGATGACGTCCTCTTCGTCATCTTGTTTCCGCGGCAGACCCCAAAGACTCGTCTTGAGTTTTTGATAGCCTTCTATGCAGTGAGCCTATACAAGCAAAACAGATATCTTTACTGTGTGCCCACTTCAAGACATCCATCTTTATACCATTTCCAGTTCTTCTGTCACCAATCTTCCCTTCCTGTCCTTTCCAGTTCCCTGACCATCCATCCACTGTCCATTAATCAGTGCCTATTTTTAGTCCTGACAGAGTGGATGATCAAATGTACTTCTTTCGTTTTGCCCATTGGAAGGATTTCCCTTCACTACCATCTTAACATGCTTCTGATTGGGGTTATTATGCTGCAGCCCGCCGCTGGTTAATAGCATGTGGAACCACTTATAACCTGATCTGAGTTTTTCCTCCTCAGTCAGCTGATCATAATGAACTCTTGCTGACATCATAGGTATATATTGAGGGAGAGGGGGCATAGGAATAGGTGCTGTGGGAGTCTAAGGCATTGCTTATGCAAATTACTTGTGTCTTTAGAATCTTCTTGAGTCCTATGTCTTATATATTATTTTTACTTGATGATCAATTGTTGGTGAGCATACTCTCAACTTGTAAGTTGCTGGACCAGATATCACCTGGTTCATGATGAGCAGCTCAATTTGTATTGTCACTTGATGTCCCAGATGTTTGTCAGCGCCCTGTCGCCCTGTTTCTTTAAGAAAAAAAAGAATTATTATCTGAAGGAGAGAGCATAGCTTTGTCCCCAAACACCAGGGGTATGCATTGTGATTCTCCTATTAGAACTTGCCAGAAATTAGCATCCCTCTTTGCCACTGATACTTTGAATATGGCTGGATCTGTTGGGTCATATAGCCAAAAATTGCTGTAGAACCTTCTCTTGCTTTGGGCACTATTCAAAATTGGCAGCTTTGGGATTATTCAGTAGATGGGTTGTAGTAGCATGTCAAAATTGGTGATATTGCTTCTAAGACCAAAAAAGCCCCTGCATTTCCTTGAGGTTTATCTCCTACTCTGTGGCATGCATGTGTGTAAGTAAGGTATCTGTGGTGCTTGCTACTTTCTGCTCCTCAGGTCCAATTAGCATGCCATCAATTAATGGAGCATCATAATTTATGTGGAATGTTAAGATGACCTAAGATATCTTTAGCCTAGATTATGGCAGAAAGCAAGAAAGTTGATGCAGCCCTAAGGCAAACCCTTGCCAGTTGAAAGCAAACGGCTGCTGGTGGGTCTTGTAAATTGATATAGAGAAAAAAGCATTCACTGGATCAATAGCTGTAGATTAAGAGTCAGGGTCTGAGACGATTTGCTCCAATATATATACCAAATTGGAAAAACTACTTCAAAAAGTGCCTGACCTGATTAATGATAATCTAGAATCATTCTCCAAAGTTTACCTACCTTCCTCACAGTCCAAAAAGGTGTGTTAAATGACAGTGTGAAAGGAATCACTGCCTTGGGATCTTTTGAGTCTGTGATGGTGTCACTAGAGTTGACAATTCCCCTGAGGATGCAATATTGGTTTTCGTTTACTATTCTCATTAGGACAGGAAGCTCCAGGAGGCTTTACTTAGCTGTTCCTGCTGTAACGGCCATCACTCCATGGGTCCTGAAGGCAATGTACTGATTGTGTCAGTTGTCTAGCACACCTATTCCTATTATACACTCAGGAACTTGGGTAATAACCACATAATGGGTCCATGGAACTGTTGGGCTCACTATGGGGTGGACTTGGGCCCAAACCGTCATATTTCCTGTCCTCTATACACCCCCTGGTAGCCTGGTGGACTACAGTGAGTTTGGGAGTTCTCAGGAATTAGCATTAGGTTAGAAGGCTGTGTTAGTTTCCTACACATGCCATAATAAATTATCACAAACGTGGTGTCTTCAAACAACAGAAATGTATTCTCTCATAGTTCTGGAGACCAGAAGTCAGAAATTAAGGTGTTGGTAGGGCTAATGTCCCTCTGAAGGCTCCAGGGGAGGATCTTTCCTCATCTCTTCGAGGTTCTGGTGGCTCCCATTGGCTCCATGCGTCTTTTGGCTTGTGGCTCATAACTCCAATCTCTGCTTCTATCTTAACATGACCTACTTTCCCATGTCTCTGTCTCTTGTAAGGTCATTTTAATTGGATTTAGGGGCCCATTTGAGCCTAGTATGATCCCTATAATTACATCTGCAAAGACACTATTTCCAAATAAGATCACATTCTGAGGTTCCAGGTGAACATGAATTTTGGGGGTCATTATTCAACCCACTACAGAGCCAGCATCTAGTAATTCCATAAAAGTATACAGGTTTTTCCCTTTTCTCTGTATACATCTAGTATAGCAAATGAATGCTATATTAGATATGGGAACTGGTTGATAAAGCATATCAAATTAATTCTGGGTGTACCAAACACTACATTACTACTGCCTACATCTAAATCCCTTTCCCTGAAGGAATTTATTTATTTATTTATTTATTTTTAAAGATTTTATTTATTTATTCGACAGAGAGAGAGACAGCACAAGCAGGCAGAGTGGCAGACAGAGGGAGAGGGAGAAGCAGGCTCTCCGCCGAGCAGGGAGCCGGACGTGGGGCTCGATCCCATCATGACCTGAGCCAAAGGCAGCCGCTTAACCGACTGAGCCACCCAGGCGCCCCTGAAGGAATTTTTTTAAAAACTAACATTAGGTTGCAGAATTGTCCAGTAGACTTAACAGTGGTCATGTAACTGGCTATTTTGATACTTAAAGGTTATAGCCAAAAAAGGAGTTTCTTAGTTAAAAAACATAATTAAACAATGACAAAAAGCAATGAAAAACAACAGAAACAGAAAATAAGGCAATAGCCCATAGTCTACCAGGCTTTATGATACTCTACCACCCTGAGCTTCTAATTACTTATTCTTTTATCCTGATCAAAATCTGGATTAAGGAGTATGCCAGCTGAGTAGATGTCCAGGGCACCAATTAATAAGTAAGCAGTAAAAAAAAAATCAATGGAATACATTGGCTAAATGGTGTAAATTAATACAGATCTTCACAGGAGAATTTTTATATAACTGGTGAAAATGTAATTTGGTCATACTCTCACCAAACTAGACATTAATCTCAAATGGAATTTTAAAAATATTTCTGTCCCAGGAAAGAAATATTGAACAAATATCCAAAGAGTATTGGCTTGAAGAGGGGCTAAATCATTAGACTTCCTGAGAGAGCCATTCTGAAGAGCCAGCTATTCTGCCTTTATATCTGTCTTTGTCCACATCATAGTCTATTCCATGTCTCAGATGTGACCCAAACTCCTCTGAGTTAACCTCTTTTCCATTTGGTGTCTTTTCCAGTTCATAAATAATCTCAGAGAATTTAAAATAGCAACTCTTAAAATGTGGAATGACTGAACTGAATTTGTTAGTTTTCCCTCTTTCTCCAGGGGAAGGTGGCAACCCTTTCAGAAGGTAGCATTTGGTTAAATTAAAGAAGCACTGGTTAAATTATTCCCCATTGTCTTATGGGACTCAGACAATATGCCTATGAAGAGGAGAAGTTTAGAAAAAGTTAACAAGTGGGATTGTGGATATGGTGGCTTTCTTGAAGCTTTCAGTAATGTCTTAAAAGAAGCAAACTTCTTTATACAATGGAATGCTATTCAGTCATAAAATACTAATACTAGTCAGCCATTTAAGAGGGAAAGAGGGAAATCCTGCCATTTTTGATAACAAGGATGAAATTTGAGGCATTTGCTAAGTGAAATAAATCAGAGAATGACAACTACTGTATGATTTCACTTATATGTGGAATCTAAAAAAAAAAAAAAAAAAAAACCCAAAACAAAACTCATAGAAAAAGAGATCGGATTTGTGGTTACCAGGGGGTCAGAAGTAGGGGGTAAGGGAATTGGATGAAGGTGGTCAAAATGTACAAACTTCCAGTTATAAGGTAAGTAAGAACTAGGGATGTAATGTACACCATGATGACTATCGTTAACATGCTATATGGTATATTTGAAACTTGCTGAGAGAGTAGATCCTAAAAGTTCTCATCACAAGGGAAAAAAAAATTTTTGTAACTATATGAGGTAATGGATGTTAGCTAAAACTTATTGTGGTAATGATGTCACAATATCTGTGTGTCAAGTTATTGTGCCATATACCTTAAACCTATACAGTTTTATTAAGATATAAAACGAAAAAAAAATTTTTTCTATTTTACCTGGCCCATCTGAAAAAAAGAGGGAAGTAAAAAATAGCTTTAGTAAAGAGAGGTCCTTTCTCTTAAAAAAAAAAAAGATTGATTTTATTTATTTGAGAGAGAGAGAGAGAGAGAGAGAGAGAGCGCAGGAGCAGGGGGGAGGGGCAGAAGGAGAGGGAGAAGCAGGCTCCCAGGACCTGGGATCATGACCTGAGCCGAAGGCAGAGACTTCACCAACTGAGCCACCCAGGTGCCCCAAATAGAGGTCTTTCCTGAAAGGCCAAAAAATCATGTGTCTTGCAGAATTGTCAAAGCGCAATTTCCTGATCCAATCTACCTTTCCCAGAGGAAAGGTAAGACTAAGGCCTGGGTGCAGCCAGAGTAATGAGAGGAGCATGGTCCCCAGGTCACTACTAGATAGACATGAGCAACTATGTAACATTGTGCCCAGGCTGTGTTAAAACATATGGTAGGGTGGTGGAAGCAGCTTACCCCAGGTGCAGACAGTAAAGGGGTGCATTGTCTGTAGAGAATTTAAAACATTGTACTGGTTGGGCACCAGGAGCTCATTCTGCTGAAATTCACATTTTTAACCCTGTGGAACTACATATTCCTGCCTTTAAAAAGTGCATTTTGGGGCACCTGGGTGGCTCAGCCGTTAAGCGTCTGCCTTCGTCTCAGGGCATGATCCTAGGGTCCTGGGAACAAGCCCCACATCAGGCTCCCTGCTCGCCGGGAAGCCTGCTTCTCCCTCTCCCACTCCCCCTGCTTGTGTTCCCTCTCTCGCTATGTCCCTCTGTCAAATAAATAAATAAAATCTTAAAAAACAATAAAAAAATGAAAAGTGGATTTGAATAGTGATCGCACAAGTCAAAGAAAAAGACCTTGAGTTACTCCAATTCAATTATTCTATGTGATAGAATAAATATAATCTTTTCTTTTTTTAAGATTTTATTTATTTGACAGCGAGAGACACAGCGAGAGAGGGAACACAAGCAGGGGGAGTGGGAGAGGGAGAAGCAGGCTTCCCGCGAGCAGGGAGCCCGACGACCCATGTGGGGTTCGATCCTTGGATGCTGGGGTCATGACCTGAGCCGAAGGCAGTCGCTTAACAACTGAGCCACTCAGGTGCCGCTATTTTCCTTTCTTGATTGTTATTTTATTTTTTTAAAAGATTTTATTTATTTGACAGAGAGAGAGAGACAGCAAGAGAGGGAACACAAGCAGGGGGAGTGGGAGAGGGAGAAGCAGACTTCCTGCTGAGCAGGGAGCCGGATATGGGGCTCGATCCCAGGATTCTGGGATCATGACCCCGGCAGAAGGCAGACTTTTAACGACTGAGCCACCCAGGCGCCCCTTGATTGTTATTTTAAAACTGAAGAATGGATCAAGAAAATACAATACTACGTTTGTGTTATGTTTTAAAGGTTGCCTAAATGGAACCTTTTATAAACATTTCCATTTTATTAATATTCACTTATTAGTTACTGGACAATTATGTATACAAAATATTATTATATCAGACTGTATCCAAAGGATCGAAGTTCAGACTGCTAGGTAGATATAAACACTATTGAATAAATATTATGCCTTTTTCTTTTTTAGTACTGTATTATTTATTTTATTTTTATTTTATCGTTTCTACTGCCATGATTATGTGATTATGAAGTTCAATAAAAGAAAATTCACTGCCTGCAATTCTGGCCATTTTTGTTATT
Source organism: Callorhinus ursinus (assembly GCF_003265705.2). Taxonomy (NCBI): domain Eukaryota; kingdom Metazoa; phylum Chordata; class Mammalia; order Carnivora; family Otariidae; genus Callorhinus; species Callorhinus ursinus. The sequence goes on from NW_027397075.1 coordinate 43,809,341, forward strand.
TCCTTCATTTCATAAATATTGTCAAAAATAATTTTGTTGTTTAAAGGAGCAAAGTGTTTAAAATGATCTCTTCTCAGCATCAAATGAGTTGATAATATGGAAACTCAGTGATGACTACATGGGGGTTTAGTACACTATCTTCTCTCTTTGTCTCTGTCTCTTTCTGTCTTTCTCTGTCTCTCTATCCCCACCTATCCATCTGTATTAAGTGTTCCATAATAAAAGTTAAAAAAATTACGGGATCCAAATGCAAATTGTCAAGGGTTGTGTCTGGAGGGATTAGAGGGTCAAGGTTATAAAGGTAACCATTGTGGGATGAAACAGTAAATGGAAATTGGACCTGAGTAATTCCTGGCATCATTCAATGTGCCTGCTTAAGTATGAAGGTAGCTATATTCAAAGGTTCAGGAAGGCAACAGACTCAGATTCAAATTCTGTACTCAGATTCAAATTCGTGATTGCCACAACTTTTAAAATGACAAAAGTAATCTTTAAAAAATAGGGGGTGTGCCTGGGTGGCTCAGTCGGTTAAGTGTCCAACTCTTGATTTTGGATCAGGCCGTGATCTCAGGGTCGTAAGATGGAGCCCCACATCCGGCTGGGTGCTCAGTGGGGAATCTGCTTGAGATTCTCTCTCTCCCTCTCCTTCTGCCTCTCTCTCCAAAATAAATAAATAAATCTTCAAAAAATAAAATAAAATGACAAAATAGGGCACCTGGGTGGCTCAGCTGGTTAAGCATCTGCCTTCGGCTCAGGTCATGATCTCAGGGTCCTGGGATCGAGTTCCGCATGGGGCTCCCTGCTCAGCGGGGAGCCTGCTTCTCCCTCTGCTTCTACTGCTCCCCCTGCCTGTGCTCTCTCATTCTCTCTGTCAAATAAATAAATAAAATCTTTTAAAAAAATGACAAAAATAGCTCTCAGATTTTTGTTACTATTGTGCATATTCCTCGGGATTCTGGGGACCCCAGAATGAAAGAATCTAGGATAGATAATATATTCTTATTTTCCTTTGTGGCCTGTACCCAAGAAGTAGCAAGAATTTGGGTACCCAAATTCAAGTACCCAAGAATTTGGGTAAATGCAGTAGCAGTAATTGAGGCTCACCAATGAAATAACATCAGGAACTAAAGAGTGCTGGTGGTAAATGATACTCCTCTGGAGCCTGCTTCCATTAATAAGATCCCTAATAATCACAGAGGTTATCAGATCCCAGTGAAGTAGAATTCTTGGAGCCCTAAAATGAGGAACAATAGACCCAGGACTGTAGAGCCCGAAGTGGAAGCCAGTGTAAGTGACAGGGATGATTTCTGCTTCCTTGTCTCCTCCCCACGCAGCCATGCCACGTGTTATAACTTCCATGAACTTGCATGTGTAGGGCTGTTCGCTAATTCAGGGTTTCCCAAGGGTTTCCCACTGAGATCTGTACAAGTGCAGTTGTTTCATTGTGTTGAGAAAATGAGTTATTTGTAAATGGAGTTCAGTTTAATGGATTTCTGGATTGCTTTTTTAGAATCAACTTTTTAATGTTCCCCTTTTATGTTCCGTTCATGACTTCGTGGTAAACTTTCCTCTGTATCACCCCTGGCTGTTGAGTATCACTTTGACTGGAAGTGAGGGTGATGATCGGGGAGAAGTAAAATCCCATCATAGTCCAGCAAACTCCTTCGAATGGAATGGCAGCTATTTGTTTTGTTTTGTTTTAAGATTTTATTTATTTATTTGTCAGAGAGAGCGAGAGAGAGCACAAGCTGGGGGAGCGGCGGCAGGCAGAGGGAGAAGCAGGCTCCCTGGTGAGCAAGGAGCCGGATGTGGGACTTGATCCCAGAACCCTGGGATCATGACCTGAGTCCAAGGCGGATGCTTAACTGACTGAGCCACCAGGTGCCCCCAGGTGTTTGTGTTATCAGGGTGGTTGGTCAGCCCTTCTCATGAGGCTCTGGTCCTGGCCGCCTTTTCTCTACAGGACACTGGCTTCCACCACACTGCCTCCTTTGCCCTGCATCTCTTTATCTTTTCCCTCTTTCCTGTATTCCCCACCACTTAGCCCTCGTGCATTGAATCAGAAAACTTCTGAGGCTAGCAGAGCTCTACAGCTAATTGAATCCAACCCTCTTATTGAACAGACGAGGAAACGGAAGTCCCAGAGGTCGGGCAATTTGCCTGTGATATCTCAGCCAGGCTAGGGCAGAGCTTCACCTAAAAATGAGGTTTGCCTTCTCATCTAGGACTCTAAACACCAAACGACGCTGTTGCCATGGTTCTGAAGCTAGAAAGTCAGACAATTTGAGGTACTTATGGATGGATGAATGCACAGCATCAAACAATAGCTCTCTCGATAAAAAGAAAACCTGGCTGGTAATTGAAACCTCTGAACCACAAGCCGAGAAAGAAGGAAAAGGCTCTGCAGCCTGCTGCCCTGCCTGAGGGCGGGCCGGTGCAGGAGATGTGGAGAGTGGGTAGGCAGAGACTTGGGTGAGGCCCTGGCTCCACTGTGTCCCAGATGGATCCTGCGGGAAGCCCTTCGGTTGCATGACACTGTTGTAGGCACCCCGTGGATTTTACATCACCCAAAGCTATAAATGGTTTTGCATTAAAAAAAAAAAAATTACAGGTCTCCCACAGCCCACAAAAATATGCTCCACCCAAAAAGAAGCCCATAATTTGGCTGCATCCAGCTGGTTAAATAAAATCGGAGCCAAGGTTGCTCTGTATTGTCCTGAGAGGCGGCCTAGCATTAGCAGGAATGAAAAAAATGTAAAATTACTCACAATGGGCTAGATTTTTCCCCATAAGGAAAGCTCTAATAGTTACTCAGCAAGACCTTGGCGTCAGCCAGGTAAGGTCTACTAGCTGCATGAAAATCACTTCCAAGCTATTATTTATAATTTCATAGCATCTCACATTTGCAAATTGCCTAGTGATGAATCGAGGCAATTTCTTTTAACAATCCTGAGTGGGAGGTTGAGGATTTTAACTCTTCTTTTACTAAGACACAAAGATATTGAGACAAATATATGCATCAACCACAAAAATACCTGGACAGTATATTTCTTTTGGCCATGGCCTGTGGTCTGTGACTTGACCCACTTTAGGATGAACAAATGTTCCAGTCTGCCTGGGATGGAGAGGTTTCCTGGGATGTGGGACTTTCAGTGCTAAAACTGGGACAGCCGTGGGCAAACCAAGACAGTTGGTCACTCTATCCTACCGAATGGAGTTGCCTGTTCATGGTGCTAATGCCTGGCCATTTCAATCTGCGTATCTTAAATGAATAGGGCTCTATTTCTTTTTAATCCTAATCTGCTTTACTTGCTGTAAATAAATAAAAATAATCTTGGGGCTTCTGGGTGCTCAGTCGGTTAAGTGGCTGCCTTCGACCTGGGTCACAATCCCAGGGTCCTGGGATTGAGCCAGCAAGTCAGGCTCCCTGATCGGAGGGGAGTTTGCTTCCCCCTCTGCCCTCCCCCCGTCCCCTGCTCGTGTTCTCTCTCTCTCTCTTTCTTTTTTTCTCTCTCTCTCGCTCTCTCTCAAATAAATAAAAATAAAATCTTAAAAAAAAAACTAAGTGATCTGACTTGGACACCATTCTCTGTCTCCTTACACACAAAGGTCACACTTTACACCTGGGATATTTTCTTTGACAGGAGAATATTTGAACTTCTAAAATTCAGACGGCCACCGGTCTAGATATAAAGAAACAGTTCACCTCTGGCTAAGGAACACTCGAGTCAAAATCAGTCCCAACTAGAATCACAGACTATTTCATCACTGGTCAAGAGGATAAGGGCCATGTATGCCAACATCTTTATTAGTAGGATGTCATAAATTGGATAAAGCTTTCATTAGCATTACAAGATTAAAAATCCAGAAAGGTCTAAGTGAGGCAATATAACCACTGGCAGGGCTTATTGTAGTGAGGCCTCAGGAGACAGGTCAGAGGGGAAGCAGGCCCCGAACAAATTGCAACTAAGAGTCACAACTGCAGATGAGCCTTTCTCTGCAGAGTTCTGTTACTAATACATTCCACTGCCCCTTGGTGGAAGCCAGCACGACCTATTTAAAGAAGGTTGGGGAAGCATAGAGGATGCAGAGAAGGAATCACGCAGATTCAGAACTGGATTGAGGGTCAGGCCAGACAGACGGCCGCCTTAGGTGCCAATTTCTAAAGAGTACTTTCAAAAATAAAGTAGAAATGTGGTGCCAAATAAGCTCGACACAAGACTCTGCATATAACCGGTAAAATGTCAAAGTGGCCTCACGTCAGCACAGTAGACCATGTCTTCCAGTGAAAATAAAATGGCACTCTTCCCCCTTGTCACTCCCTCACCACCACTCAGTCAATTTGAAAGGCACTCTATTCTTAACCCATCTGGGATTCCTATTTCTTGGTCTGCCCTCGAGAAAAGCCTATTTTTCATGCCAACTACCGCTGGACCAGGTTGTTTCTGGAGAAACTATTCTTCTCTGAAGCATGCGGGTGCAAATGGTAGGGATTAACACTGTGGAACTGAAGGTAGGTACTTTAAAAAGTGATGACAGCCTATCCTCTGTCTAGAGGTGACCTCAGATCACCTTGAGGCATCTTTTGTCTTTCTTGCATGGGTCCTGCCTGATTAGCCAAGAGTAGATGTGTGCAGGCATCCATTACCTTGGGGAAAAGGGTAAATTGGGTCTTTTTGGGATCTGCCAAAGCCCATCAAGATGCTACCTAGCTTTAAGGATCTTTAGGTCTTGGCACAGAGCCCAGAACATCAGCCCCAAATCCTCCTTTTGTTTTGGTGAGTTTCCCTTTTGGGACACGGTGTCCTTAGGCGAATTGGTTCATCCTTACCTCAGCAGCTCCAAAAGTATTGTCTGAAGTCTGGTTTTGACACACCACAGGAGCTTCCATTGCCTTGGAAACTTGACTATGCTTTAGTTAGCATATGACCCAGGCCGAAAGGCCCTCAGGTTGTAGCTACTCTGGCTGGGTCCTGAGAGTATGAACTGACCTCAGAGCCAGGGATCCACTGTACCAGCGATCCAAACTAGCAAGGACATGAGTGAAGAGTAGACCAGCTCTGTTGCCTGTTTGGCCCACTTGGGTTATTTGCCTACCTCTAAATTAATGACAGTGGTCGGAATGATGATCTACCTGGACTGGTCAACTTGGTTGGGCGTATTCTCCAGTGAAGTTGGAAGAGGGATGGGGCACTGTGATGGACAACCTCACTAGGACTTGATGGGGTAGGGAGACATAAGCCCCCAAAGAAATAAAGAACTATGTTATAAAGACAAAAGGAGAACTGCCATTTCTGGGCGAAGTTCTTTTTTTTTTCAATATTCTCTCATGGCTTACACAGGACCAGTGTTTTACCAAGATTCCTACTTTTGGCAGGGAATGGAAGATTGACAAAGAGATTATCTCTCTCTCCTTGCTCCAGGTAAAAGTTTAACACGATTTTACTACGACCCACTTGAAACATTATTAAACTGCAGGTGGGAATACAACCCAGCTTTTCTTTAAAAATGTAGTTGAGTCAGAAAATAATATAATGAACTAAAATAGAAAGGACACTAAATTCCTCTATACTTCTCCAAATCAGGCGATTTAATGGAAAAGACCTCTGAACAAAATGGTGGCATTCCTTCACGTGCAAAACTTTCTCCAGGGGGCCAGGTGCAGGTGCCACGTCCTTAATTCTTATCGAACCTCAGAGTGGGAAGAAGCAAATAGGGAAGTATGGTATCCTCTCCCTCTCTCCCTGTCTCTCCATTTCAGAAATTCAAGAACCAAGACTTGAAAAGAAAAGGGATTAGGCCGGGGTGGCATGCAAGGAGTGTTCTTGGTAGCTGTGGATCTTCTTGGCATCTGACATTTTTTCTGAACGGAGCCCGGGAGAGAAGGGACACCACTGATGCCTGAGTCATGAATGGAAGCCTAGATTCTCTTGCACCGTCTCCTTTAGCCTCCATTGGAGTGTTTTCTGAGAGTGGGCCTGGGCCGCACACTCCATCCACTTCCGTTTGTCCAGAGGATTTAAGTAAACGGTGCTCAGCAACATTGTAAAGCCTGCAGTTGAAGTTTGTCTTCATTCTCCCAGTGACTGGGGCTGCTGCAGTCTCCAGCTTTTCACCAGCAAGGGAGGGAAGGATGTGATCTTGGTCCTCTTGCAGTAGGGTGAATGAGCTGTAGTCATAACCAAAGAATGAGCGTGCTGCAAACCCGGCTCTAAATATGAAAGACCTTGCCCCTTTAAATTAGAATTTTAGGAAAAGAGAAACAGAGACAGCCTTCCCCAGCCTCCCAGAATTACACCATGACTGTTGCTGCAAGATTGTTAATAGATTCTTGACATTTGGGGGCATGTGGGTGCTGAGGAAAGTGGTAATTTCTTTTCTTTTCTTTCTTTCTTTCTTTCTTTCTTTCTTTCTTTCTTTCTTTCTTT
>NW_027397075.1:43815778-43834233 GCF_003265705.2 Callorhinus ursinus
TCTTTCTTTCTTTCTTTCTTTCTTTCTTTCTTTCTTTCTTTCTTTCTCTCTTTCTCTCTTTCTCTCTTTCTCTCTTTCTTTCTTTCTTTCTCTCTCTCTCTCTCTCTCTCTCTCTCTCTCTCTTTCTTTCTTTCTTTCTTTTTTTCTTTTCACTCCCTACAAGTTTTCTGTGTCTAGTAGAAAGAATAGCCAGGGACCACTCTAATCTTGCTGTGTTGGATATAGGCTGTCTTGTTCCAAGGAGGGGCTGGGAGCAAAAGGGCCTGGAAGCCACCGCACAAACAGAGGTGGTGCCCTGCAGTCACTCTGTTGGAACTCCCTCCTCTTTTCCCAGTCCTCACCACGGTGCAGGTCTCACCTTACTATGCTTCTTTCTCCCAAGGCTCCCGGGGCCCAGAATCAAGCTCACCCAAATCTCTGACCACCCCCCACTCCTACTCCCCCACCCCCCCAACCCCCCGCTCCCAGGACTTTCCCCTCTGGTCCAGGTTTCAACCTCCCTCATTGCAGCCATTACAATCAGCTGTTTGATCGGTGGTTATTTGCTGAAGTACTTTTTAATTAATTAATTAATTTTTATTTATTTATTTATTTGACAGAGAGAGACACAGCGAGAGAGGGAACACAAACAGGGGGAGTGGGAGAGGGAGAAGCAGGCTTCCCGCCGAGCAGGGAGCCCGATGCGGGGCTTGACCCAGGACCCTGGGATCATGACCTGAGCCAAAGGCAGACGCTTAATGACTGAGCCACCCAGGCACCCCTAATTTATTTATTTTTAATTAATCTCTATACCCAACATGGCGCTTAAACTCACCACCCCAAGATCAAGAGTCACATGCTCTGCTGACTGAGCCAGCCAGGTGCCTCTATTTGTCAAAGTACTTTAAAGCAAATACCAGACATCATATTATTTCACCTCTGGATCTCTCAAAATATTGACTTAAAAAAAACCAAAACAAAACACCATAACCACAATGCCATTATCACACCTACCAAAATTAACAACACTACTTTGGTATCATGCATACCCAGTCTGTAATTAAGGTTCCCTTATTGTCTCCAGTGTCTTTTTACAGCCGGTTTATTTGAATCAGGACCTAAACAAGGTCTCCATATTACATTGGCTTATCGTTTCAGCATTTAAAATTAATTTCCACATCCCTGAGTAGTTTTGTTTTGAGCTTATTTTTAAGAAGCCACCGAAATAGCACACCTTGGCCTGTCTAATTATAATGCTTAGGGTTGTTTTTTGTTGCTATTGTTGTTTGGTTTCTTTGTTTTCAGGGAGATGAGACCTGGCATATGCATGGCGGGGGCCTTGGGGTGGGGGGCGTTAAGATACTGGCATCTGAAGAGGCAAATGGCACAGGATGCATCTGCAGACCAGAGACAAAAATAGTAATTAGAGCGAGCACATATTCAATGCCTACTCTGCGTCAGCCATTGTTCAAAGTGCTTTACATGTAGTGATCTCATTTTAAAAAGATACGCCCATTAGGCGATTTTGAGGTGCTGGTGACACAGGAAGAGAGCGCTGCCTTGCTTGGTGGGGGGAAACTTATCTCAGTGCCTCACGGAGCTTGTGAGTGTGTCAGGTGAGGGAGTGTAGGTGGGTGCGGAATACTCTGAAGAAGCTGAGTGTTCTTCTTTCTCTGCCTCCAAATATAAAATCGTGTCAAAGGAAAGTTTCTGCAGCCACAAACATCTTAGGGGGTCTCAGGAGGGGAGTAGAGTACTCATGACCCTTCAGTCCCTGGTCCTGGATGGGTCCATTTCTTTCTCTCTCCCATCCCCATCCTGTGTCTTAAGTCATAGCGCATGGTCACCAAATGCTACATCCCTGGCGGCAGCCTCAGCAACTGATCACTAGTAATGGTGGCAGATCACCAGTAAGGCCGGCTGGGATTACTCAGCCCAGGGAGGCTTTCCCAATGCTCCTGTGAGTGAGTCGCACTAGTATTCATTGTCTGTAACAATTTTCGTTCTTATTCCTGAAATGGGACCACAGGCCATATTGCAAAACTTAGAGGGCCCTGTGTTGTTAAAGACTCCTTTCTACACTTCAGGAACTCCAGAGTCTGACTTTGAAAAAATGAGGATAAGGTGTAGGTAGAGCTGCTCCTAAGAACTCTGGGTAGAAACACCATGGGAGGGCCTCAGCAGAGAGAAACCTCGGGGCTTGAGGTGCGTCAGGGTCAGGGAGTCACAAGGGACACTGTGAAGATGAAGTCAGGGGCAGGCCAAGTTTGGTGCTAGACACTAGAATCTAGTCCATGAAACCAAAGTAGAGATGAGGCAGTCCAAGTGGGTCCTGCTTAGATGAGAATCCCAGGGTCTATTTGAGAATGAAGCTGGCAGATGTTAAGGCCTAAAACCAGGGTGGCACCCATCAACACAGGATAATTCCTCTGAGTAGAATTCTCTTCCATCGGGTCCTCGGTGGAAGGCCAGAGGACCTGACGCCAACAGCAGGCCTATGTCTGCCATTCAAAGCACCGTTCTCCGAACCTCGTGTCTTCCCCATAGGACAGCCTCGTGGGCAGGCAATCCTGGCCCTTTCTCAGCCCACCACCTCTTGCCGTAAGTGTCCACGTAGAGCTGAACATTGCTTTGTGGCAGGTGGGTAAATAAAAGGGAAGAATTGCTTTTCTTGGGCAGTCCCTGGTCATTTTTATGAACTGGAAAATGAAGCAAGGAGTCATTTTGGCAAAATATTTGGGTGTAATTTCCACCGTGTATTGCAGCCCTAGTCACTCTATCCATGTGAACCTTTGAGAAAATACATGTTTAAGACCCATAAATGTCATTATCTCATTTTCTGCCTTAGGGACACAAATCTATATAGAGATCCACAACCAAAATAAATAGGAATTTAAATCAAATGGGCTTGCACACCTAATGACCCCCTTCAGTGGTGAAAATGTTTAATGATAGTTTAGTTTATGGAAACCCCAGCGACCAGGTTCCAAACAGTCTCAGCTGGGAAACCCAAGTCTTTTTCTTTTGGAAATTCTCAATGATATGTTTTCAAAGCAGCTGATAAAACAGTTAATTATAGTGAGGTGTTTATAACATACACTTTCTCCTAGTCTATGATTGGAGCTTCTGGTCATGTACTCTGAGCTAATGCTACCATATATTTTTTTCCCTTGGGGGGAGAACCTCTCTAAATTACCACATAGGTCGGACTTCAGATAAAAAGACAAAATCTAGCATGAGGACATTCCGTTGATTTTCACCAAAAGTCCGGAGAGCTAAGTACCCCACTGCCTCCATTTCTCCAAAACCAGGACCTTCTTTCTGTGGTGGAAGTCTCTGGAACTGAGCCCAGAGAGCTTTCAGCTGGTTGAGAAAAGAAATCTCTCTTTGGGATATGTGGACTATAAAGAAATAAGTAGTAAAAAGACTAAGAACTCTGACATCACTCTGGATTTGAAATGAGCAGAATCGATTCCTCATGGTGTTGGTAGAAATTGGTTCTTCACATAACTCAGCATGATGACAAGTTGATTCAATTCAATGCCAGCTCATATATCCAACTACACACTCAACATCTCCTTTTGGAGGTTGAATGGACAGCTCAGACATGTCCCAAACTGAATTTCTTATTCCACCCCACCTCCCTACTTCTCATCACACACCTGCTTTCCCTGCACCTTCCCCCATCTCATTGATGGCAACTCAACTTTCCAGTGGCTCAGGCCAGGCACATCTCCAATATCTTTCTCTCTTTTTCATTCCCTATAGCCACTCTGTCAGAAAATCCCTTGACTCTACCTTCAAAATATATTCAGACTCCCCTTCTTCTCCCCGTCTTTACTACTACCATCTTTTTTTTTTTTTAAAGATTTTATTTATTTGACAGAGAGAGCACAAGCAGAGGGAGAGAGAGGGAGAAGCAGGCTCCCTGCTGAGCAAGGAGCCCGATGTGGGACTTGATCCGAGGACCCTGGGATCATGACCCGGGCCGAAGGCAGCCGGCCAACCAACTGAGCCACCCAGGCATCCCTACTACTACCATCTTAATCCAAGCCACCATTCGTTCTCTTTTGCCTGCATTCCTGGGAAACATTCTTCCACATTCGCCCCTCTACAATCTATTCTTAACAGGAGTCAGAATGATACTTTCAAAACAGACTGTGTCACGGCTAGTCATAGTCCTGAAATGTCTCCACATTTCACTCAGAGTGAAAACCCAAGTCCTTACAATGGCTAACAAGACTTCACAAGCTCTCTCCCCCCCCTTTTTTTTTATGATTTTATTTATTCATTCATTTGAGAAAGAGCAGGAGTGGGGGAGGGAGGGGCAGAGGGAGAGGGAGAAGTAGACTCCTCTGCTGAGCAGGGAGCCTGATGCGGGGCTCGATCCCAGGACCCTGGGACCATGACCTGAGCGGAAGGCAGACGCTTACCCGACTGAGCCACCCTGGTGCCCCGGGATCTCTCCCGTTCTGACCCCCACCTCACCGCGCTGTTCTCTCTCCAGACATCACCTGCTATTTACTTCTCTCTCCCTCTTTCTCACTCCGCTCTAGCCATGCTGGACTGGCACAAGACTGGCACAAGCTTGGCACAAGCCCACTAGACCTTGATTCTATAACTCAGTGACTCTCAAATTTTAGGGAACATCAGAGTCCCCTGGAGGGTGGATTGCTGGGCCGCACCAGAGTTTCCGATGGGGCCTGAAAATGTGTGTTTTTAGTAAGTTCCCAGATAATGTTAATGTTTGTGACACGGGTGGGGACCACGCTCTGAGAACCACTGCTGTAACAGTTAACTGCTTCTTCTGCCTGAAGCTCTTTCCCCGTGTATCTCCTTGACTTAACTCCACCTCCTTCAAGCCTGTGCTCAAGCATTACCTTCTCCATGAACCCTAGTCTGATCACTCTACTTTCTGCTGCTACCCACGACCTCACCCCTGTCACTCTTTCTTTTTTTTTAAAGATTTTTTTTTTTATTGATTTGAGACAGAATGAGAGAGCGAGAGCACATGAGAGGGGGGAAAGGTCAGAGGGAGAAGCAGACTCTCTGCCGAGCAGGGAGCCTGATGTGGGACTCGATCCAGGGACCCCTGGATCATGACCTGAGCCGAAGGCAGTTGCTTAACCAACTGAGCCACCCAGGCGCCCACCCCTGTCACTCTTGATCCCCCACCCCCCCACTGCTCCGCTCTGGTTTTTCTGTCATGCTCATCAATTAACATTCTGTATAATTTATTTATTTATTTTATTTATTCTGTCTCACCCACTAGAATATCAGCTCCTCAAGGGAGTTACCTTTTAATTTGTTCGCTGCTGTATCCCCAACACTTAGAAAAATGCCTGGCACATAACAGGTGCTCAAGAAATATTTGCTGCATGAATGATTCAATACTTAATATTGCTATTAGTTTAATAAATCTTAATAAATCTTAAGCTTAATAAATCTTTTTTTTTAAGTTTTTATTTATTTGACAGAGAGAGACACAGCGAGAGAGGGAACACAAGCAGGGGGAGTGGGAGAGGGAGAAGCAGGCTTCCAGCCGAGCAGGGAGCCCGATGCGGGGCTCAATCCCAGGACCCTGGGATCATGACCTGAGCCGAAGGCAGACGCCTAACGACTGAGCCACCCAGGCGCCCCAAGCTTAATAAATCTTAAGAGCTTAATAAATCTTAAGCTTTCTGAGGGCGCCTGGCTGGCTTAGTTTGGTAGAACATGCAACTCTTGATCTTGGGGTTGTGAATTTGAGATCCACATTGGGTGTAGAGAGTACTTAAAAATAAAATCTTAAAAAAAAATCTTAAGCTTTATGCCCCTAAATCTTAAACTACAATCCGGTGATATATTGTTTATTCCCATTTACTGATGAAGTAACAGACCCTGAAAGTTTAAGTAACTTGCACAAAGTTTCACAGCTAGCAAGTGATTGAGCTTGAATTTGAAATCAGCTCCCAAATCATGATTTTCCCACTCGGGTAGAGCATGGTGTCTCTTTGATGGCTTGGAACTCAGGTCTTTTGACTCAGAGTTCAGGGTTCTTGTGTGTATACCAAACACTAATTGTTATGCTGCCCTGTACTAATTGTTAAACTGTTAATTTTAACTAAATTTTATAAACTTTTAGATAAAAATTAAATTCTACAAAAAATATTTTAAATAAATATTAATACAGATTCTCTTGATTCAACTACAGGGCAGTGAATCTTAATGACTCATGCCTGTTTGGTTTTTTTTTTCCTTTGGGTTTTACATAGAAAGTTAAAGCTGGAAAGGACCTTAGAAATCATGGGTCTTCCTCTTTTGGTTTGCAAATATGAAAACCAAGTCTTGCCCCAAATCAAAGATAGGGACCGAGTGAAACCAAGGTGTGTTTTGCTCTGTGCAGAACTTTCTTTGGTAGAGAGCCTTTTTGGAGGCTTTTGTGACAAGCCGAAGGGACATGTGGGTGCCGGTTTGCACATAAGGCTGTGGCCGACAATGCTGGTGTAGCCTTGAGGCAACTGAGGCACTCTTGAGAGGCTTGCCTTCCTTTAGTGGCAGCTCCCGCTTCTTCAGTCTCCTGCTATCATCCTTGCATGCTGGCAGGTAGAGCCAGATCGGCATCACGTGGCAGAATTCATTTGTGGAAAAATGATAGAAACAGTGCAGCAGTGCAGTACCTAGCTCGGAGGACCAGGAGGAACAGGGGATAAGCTGAACACCAGCTGAGTGCCTGACCAGCTCCCGTCTGCAAGAAGAGGCTGATGTTCTACTATTGGTGCGTGCAGAATGTGAGATCACAGGCACAAGCCTTCAGTCTCCAAAAGACATTTTCACAGAAGGGAGATCCTAAGACCTTTTAAAATGTGCATGAAGGGATTGCTGCTGCCTTTTGCCGAGAGCGGACAGGGACAAGGAATCCACAGCCACAGTGCTGAGCCCATTTCTGTTAAGCAGGTCACACCATGCTATGTTTGAAGCCCATATTTGTAGAGACATGGAAATGCAGGTAGTGGGAGGCCTCTCTGAACACGTGCTGGTTCTGGGAACAGGGCCGATGCCTGACTGGCCTAAAGTCTGAGATGGGCCTTTGCCCCTTCTGCCCACTCCTTAAAAAAAAAAAAAAAAAAAAATCCTGGAAAGGCTTCCAGCAAATTCTTTGAAATGTTTTCTAGTTGATTCAAATTTTTCACATGACCACAATCTGGGGGTAATTATAAAAGTAATCTTCTTCTGCACTTCTGTACAATATTGACCACGCCAATGAAATGGGCTTCAAAACCTGGTTCTTTGCACAGTAACGTATCAATATACACCCCCACTTCACAGAGTACAAACTCAATATATTTGTTACATAACTTCTTGAAAAGCTATATCCACATCTGAACAGAAAGCTTATCAAAGGCATGGACTTTTTTTTTTTTTTAATATACCCTTTAAAAGTTGGTCTCCTGGGTTCACTTACGCAAAACTCTTTGCTCAGGGCTGAGCAAGCAATAGATATTGAGTACACGTTGGATGGCTAGAGGAAGGGATTAGAGGAGCAGAGAAGTAAGAATGATTTACCGCTTGGTTCTCTGGGTTTCTCTCTATTCCCTTGCTGTGTCCTCCCCTCCCCCCAGCCCCTCAGGACCTCGCACCATCACCCACACAGTCAACGCCCACCCTCTGCCATCCACGCTGGCCCTGGCGCCAGAGAGGGCCACCTGAGCACTTTTCTATGCGGATCGACGAGGCTAGAGCCCTGCCAAACAATTACTTTCCAGGAAACCATACGACTCTCTTCTGCTTCTGTCATGCAGCCAGAGTGGTGTGCCAACGAACTGTGCAAGGATGGATCGTTCATGCTACTCTATCAGAAAAATCCACCATCGGGCTGTTTGCCCATTAATTAAATTGCCTCGTGTGGATGGCAGGGTGGGGAAAGGAGCTGGGCAAGCTGTCTACTCTGTGTTTAAATGAATTTATACTCAACTTTGAAAAGGGATTGCAATTTTCTTTTTTTCTTCCTTGAGATTGAAATCATCTTACAAGTAAATACTGGAAAAGAAATGTGATTATATGATTTTCTTTTTCTATTGTATTATTCTTATTATTGTTTATTGTTTTGATGTCTTCATTAAAAGATGATTTCCGGGGCGCCTGGGTGGCTCAGTCCTTAAGCGTCTGCCTTCGGCTCGGGTCGTGATCCCAGGGTCCTGGGATCGAGCCCCGCATCGGGCTCCCTGCTCAGCGGGAGGCCTGCTTCTCCCTCTCTCACTCCCCCTGCTTGTGTTCCCTCTCTCGCTGTGTCTCTCTGTCAAATAAATAAATAAAATCTTTAAATAAATAAATAAAGCTTAAAAAAAAGATGATCTTCCTTTTTTTTTAAGATTTTATTTATTTATTTGAGAGAGAGAGAATGAGAGATAGAGAGCATGAGAGGGAAGAGGGTCAGAGGGAGAAGCAGACTCCCTGCTGAGCAGGGAGCCCGATGCGGGACCCGATCCCGGGACTCCAGGATCATGACCTGAGCCGAAGGCAGTCGCCCAACCAACTGAGCCATCCAGGCGCCCAAAGATGATCTTCCTTCAAAATAAGGCTGGATCTTAGGTCAGAAGGATTGCAGGAAAGAGCCTTGGCCAAGGAATCAGAGAACCTGCTGCTTCAGAACCACTCAAGGTTTAACATGGACTCCACCTCTGCAAGCCAAGGCGTTGGTTCTAAAGGAACAGATTAATATCTGCCCTGCCTATCTGAGGAGATTCTTTTGCAGGATAGTCCTCCTAAATAAATGCTCCTTGAAAAACTACATAATGTGTTATTTTTCAATATATTAAGAATGTGGTCCTTTGTTTCTTTTTAAGAAACTGCTGGGGTTGGTAATGATCATTATGTTAGAAGAGGCCCTAGAAACAGGGTTAACCCTGTGGAAAGAAGGGGTGGGCAATGGCCATGGGAAGGGAAGGAGGCTGTAGAGAGCCCCCACATGGCAACTTGGGCGTGAGGCTGGGGAGGCGGTGGGAGGGGTGGACACTTCCAGCGTGACCTGTGGTAAAAAAGGAAACAGTCCTAGAAGTCAGCCTCATCTCTCATAGGAGCATTTGAACACCATAAAAAAAAAAAAAGAAAAATAATGTATTTCATGCAAATTGTGCTCCAAGTCACTGGCCTCCCTTTTAGGGTCCGCTGCCACTTTACATTCAATTCGCTGCTCTGGTGAACACAATGAAGTGTTTAGATTCCATTAAGAAAACTTAAAAAAAAAAAACCAACCTTGGGCCTTTTGAGTTATCAGGAAAGCTCTTTAAAAGCTTCTCACAAGCTATTATTTGTGCATTCAGAAAACCATTAGTACTTCCTCCTTTGGAAATCTGTGTGATTTTTTTTTTTTTAGCTTCTGATTTTAAACATCAGTATTTTCTTACCTTGACCCTTATCCTCAAGAACAAATTTCCCTGCCTCACCAGATAGTACAATGAATTGCTGAGCTTCTTGGATGCGGACTGGGTTTATAACAGTAAAGTAACCTTTCTGAGGGGAAGAAGATTGGAATTAGAAGGAGTTGGAGGAGTGGAAAAGTGGGTGCATAAGCATCCTGAACACTTGGAAATGCTGTGGGATTCACGGGGGGTTCTGGGCAAGCCTCTTGCCTAAGAAGGATACTTGCCGGTTGGTGATGGAGAAACCAGGGGGACCAGACTGAATCACAGTAGAAAACATCTCCTCTTCCCTCCTGATGCTCTCAAGAAATGGGGACTAAGACAGACGCCCTGAGAGGCATCCTGCAGTGGCTGACAGAAGTGTACAAACTCTGGGGCAAGCTCTTAGCCTGAATCCCCAGCTCTGTCACTAGCTGCTGAGCTTGGGCAGTCAGAGATGTCTTCAGTAGCCCTGAGAGCAACATCCCAAGTAATTCATATTAAATTCCACAACCTTCCATTTAACAAGACCAATATGCCCTTCTCTACGCAGCAAACCCAGTTTCACCAAATAATGAATTGGAAGGGCCTTCCCAGTTCTTGCAAAGGAGAAAGTAAGAATGTATGTGTAGATATAAAGAGCGTAGGCTTTGAAGCCACATTGCCAGGATTCAGATATTGGCCCCTCCACCTACTAGCTAGGTGGCCTCTTATTGTCTCATTCAGCCTCAGTTTCTTCATCTGTAAACTGGGAATAATAATTTCCATCTCAGAAGGTAGTTGTGAGGATTAAATGCAACCATACATGTAAATTTCTTAACACACTGCTGGACACAGAGTAAGCACTCAGTAAATAGTAACTATAGTAATAATATTTTTCATCTTTGATATTTGAGACATGATATTACAGTGCCTGGTCAAGTTGAGGAATTGGAATGTCAAAGACATCGCCTGTGTAAAGGTTTAAGTCCTTTAAATACATCAGTGAACTAATATTTTTATTTTATCTGACCATAAAAGCTTTATTCTCGGTAATATTTTCCCATGTTACTTCCCTTGTGGTCTTGGTCAGATGACCTGGGAAGCAGAGGAATTAGTTAGCTTAAGAAACTAATTTTAGAAGAGGCAGTCAGTGGTGTCCAGGTTATATTTATAGAAAGCAACCTTTGAAACTTTCAATAAACATCATCAATGAACTCCTTCCTCCCCTTCAAGCTTTACCAGAGGCTGGCTCATCAAATACAGGGACCCACTGACACGAGGCGAGATGCAGCAATAGGTCATAATCTCACTCATATCCCATTGTTAGACAAAATCCCAGTCATGGGGCGCCTGGGTGGCTCAGGTGATGAAGTATCTGCCTTCGGCTCAGATCATGATCTCGGGGTCCTGGGATCAAGCCCTGCATCAGGCTCCCTGCTCAGCGGGGAGTCTGCTTCTCCCTCTCCCATTCCCCTGCTTGTGTTCCTTCTCTTGCTGTGTCTCTCTGTCAAATAAATAAAATAAAAATCTTAAAAAAAAAATCCCAGTCACATAAAAACTTCCTTCTCCACTGCCTAATAGGATCTGTCTCAGCTATCACTGAAGTCACTAGCAGTGACAAAGAACCAGGACTGGGAACGGGTGGCGGACAGGAGACCCAGTGGCTGGACACGAGAGAGGGTGATGGGTAGAGAAGGTGGCGCTTGGGTAAAACACTCTCCCCCTGGTTCTACCTTGCCACGTGGCATTTCCTTCACAAAACCGGGTGGGGAGGGAATTCCTGGGGTTACAGTACCCAGGCCCATCAGGAGGGCAGCAAATGAGCCCCCATCTCTATGTGAGGAGGCACCGAGGGCTCCTATAGGCCATGGGCAGGGCTGCTCGAACTTGCATTTCCTGCAGGTGGATAAAGGCAACTGTTCAGTGTAGAGGCCGTGTTTAGACAACAGGTTTGAGCAATGGAAACTCGATCAAGGCAGAAGGGCCCAAAGTGGCCCCAACCCCCTGGCTGAACTCAGACAGGCCCAACTGGTGACCCACCCCAAAATATCCATAGCCCCTAAATAACCAATACTTATGACCAGGCACAGTTACCAAAAAAGGGAAATTCTATATGTTGCCATACCTCCTTACCTTCCCTCTTTAATTTTTTTAAGAGTTTATTTATTTATTTGAGAGACAAAGCAAGAGAGAGCATGGGGGGGGGGTAGAGGGAGAGGGAGAAGCTGGCTCCCCACTGAGCAGGGAGCCCAATGCAGGGCTTGATCCCAGGACCAGAACCTAGGGATCATGATCTGAGCTGAAGGCAGATGCCCAGCTGACTGACCCAGGTACCCCTCACCTTCCTTCTTTACAAACAGCCTCCACGCACTGCCTGGCTGCAGATAGCTTCTCGTCTGCTGTCCTGCCCGCAGCTCCCTTGTGGGGGGTTCAGTAAACTTCTATCTCCTTTGTTCTGCCTTGGGTGAATCCTTTCACACCCGAGCCACCGGCTTCAAGCTGACCATTGTCCCACATTTGTGGGACTCCATCTGATTGGACAGACACCACATTAAGTAATATTGAAAAATAGTTGAGAAATGATGCGCCCTTTTGTGAGGGTGGGGTCACCTTTGCCAGTGTATTAGGATCACTTCCCCTGATAATTTTACCTCAAATGAAAATGAGGGAGCAGTCAAGTTCTTTGGGGATAAGATCTAAGTGGGGACAGTGATCAGGCTTCAGGCAGCAAAACCAGTCATTGGGAGACTGGTGTATGACTTTGCCTGGACGGGCTCTCTCTTTTCTTGAAAGACAGATCATGGTCCTCTTAGAAAAGTGCTCTGCCATGTTCTTGCTGATCAGCTTTCAGAACAGAGCAGTGGGGAAGACAGGAGGGGCCAGCTGAAGCCCAGACACCTTGACAGGCAGATGGGGACTTGCTGAAGTGCTCCCTTCATTCAGGAGCCATATGGAATCTCAATGCTGAAGATCTCCTACATGGTTGCCTGATACTTCTCCTGGTCGGCTCTCCTCAATATTCTTTTCTCCTCCTTCTTTTACACTTTCCACCCAACACCTCCCTCCATATGACTTGCTGGAACACCCTCCATTTCCTTACTTCATTTGAAAAAAATGTATTATATTGTCAAATAAATCACTGTTCAACTGGTGTACTTGATAATAGCGGAAAAAATCTTTTGTCTCTGGACAGAAGACACTTAGAAAAATCTCACCCCATTATCCTCCAGGTAATGGAAGAAAATTACAAATGACAGTGAAAAAAGAAATAGTTCATTTAGAAGACACAGCGATAGTATAACAGCATTTTCTTAGGGTATTAATTAATGAACCTGTAATTGCTAAATTTAAATCACATAAGATGGAAGATATTAAATCATTTTTTGAAAAGAAGCTTGGCACATATCTTATTTTCCCCAAATAGCCACCTCTCTGATTCCTTTAAGTGTTGTAGAAAACCCCTGCTATTTACAAAATGCTTTTGCTCATATTTTCTCATTTTGGTCAATATGTGTTAGGGCACAATGGGCAGTCCTCCTCATTTTCTGAATGCAGATTCCCAGACAGGTTAGGTGACTTGTTCAAGGTCACCCAGCTCCCTGCTGCTCAGGGTGGCTCACTGCTGGTTCTCTGGGTGTTCCCAACTCTGTGCTGCCTTCTGTTGTTTAAAACAAAATGGAAAACAACGTATTACTCTTGGCACTATCTTGGCTAGGTTATACTTGGCTTAGCTTTGCACCTAGGCACCCTTTGAAATGTGATTCTGAGCTGGGAAAAGGGCTATTTTAATACCCCCGGGTGAGGCTTAGTTGAATTTTTCCTAGTATGTGCCTATGACTAAGAGAACACAATGTCTCAAGTGGTTGTTCCTTCAGCCCTCTGGTAACATTTGTTTTGCTAAAATCATGAAGTGACAATTAATTTACCTTCTAAATACACTGGAAATGTATAGTAACCATTTCGGAAAGGCAGGTGGGTTACAGATTATTTTTAAAGGATGATACATAAAGGAGAACTTTCCATAAGTTTTAAGTTAGAGGCAGCTGATATTCCTCAATAGAAAATACTGGAAAAACAAAAACATCTTCAATAGAAAATACCAGAAAAGCAAAACATCTTCCTGCTTCTGTCTTGGGGGCGGAATTGCCCCACCACCTTTAACACATACCCGGAAATTCCAAAATGCAGGCGGGCACTCATCCGAAAGAGCATTCTAATCCTCAGGAAATGCACCTTAAAACACCCACCAGCCCCACAACAACTGCTGATGTAACATCACAAAGACATTCGTGTAGGTAATGTTACCAGGATTAGTTTCCTCAGAGACATTTCCTGGCTCCAAAGAGCTTTAAAGGGTTTTAAAACAGAAAGGTTGGTGATCAATTGTGACAGAGTCAGCGTGAGGGCTGACACTGTGCTGAGTAACCGAGGTAAGGCGTGACCAGGTTATTTTCAGGATTTCCAAAGAACAAACTCCTCTCCTGCACAACAGCATTAAATAAATGGAGTTTCCAGCAAACAAGGGTGAGAATTTTGTCAGGGTTCCAGTTCATACGGGGCTCAGGAAATCTCACCTCCTCGGTGTCGCTGGGCACTGACATCACGGGCATATTTTCTAAATTGAGAATTTGGGTCTCGCTTTCTTTTTGCAGTTTTTAAGAAAAGAGAACGAAATAATAACCTGTTATGTGCCCACTATTATGTGGCAGCTGTAAAGAAAGCCGAGGGGATGACTCATTGTCCCCTGAACACATCACGCGCACTCCAGCCCCCGTACCTCTGCTCCTGTCCTTCTCACGATGCCCTCGCCCCTTCCGGCCTGCCCGAGGGACGCTCCGTGCCCGCGAGCCTCAGCTCTGGCCTGGCCACTTGTCGGCCATGCCCAGGTAGGTCAGTGCCGTCGGCCTCCCCTGAGCTCTTGTAGCCCGCGCTGTCTGCACGACACACCCACAGCGTCCCCTCTCTCATGTGGATGGTTCTCTTTTAGTTCCTATCTCTGGAAATAGGCCTTAAATTCCATCAGGGAGGGGTACGTTTACTTCCTTCCTTTCTTTTCTTTTCTTTTTCTTTTTTTAAGATTTTATTTATTTGACAAAGAGAGAGAGCGAGAGCAGGAACACAAGCAGGGGCAGTGGGAGAGGGAGAAGCAGGCTTCCCGCGGAGCGGGGAGCCCGATGTGGGACTCGATCCCAGGACCCTGGGATCATGACCTGAGCCGAAAGGCAGACGCTTAACGACTGAGCCACCCAGGCGCCCCCTTTCTTTTCTTGAAGACAAACTTCCCTGAGAGCATGCCTCATGCCAAACAGGTACTCAGAGTAGTCTTTTGCTTGGTTCGTGAATCTTCATCTCGGTGCTTGGAGAAGGACTGTATCTGAGTTTGGGCAACAGAGCTGTTGTTTCTCACCATTCCCTGGTTAAAGGTCTCTGCTGGACTGTGGCTTCCTGTTGTTATAGTCTTTCAGAGCAAGGTCGGGGCCGGGGAGGGGGGCACAGTGTTGACATGAGCACTCCATTGGAAGATGCGCGCTCTCTCTCCTCTCTGTGGCTGTTATCCCAACCAGTGGCGAGGATGTCACTAAGAATTCTGAAGTTTCGGGGGGAGCTGAGTGTCCTGGCTTCATGGAGGGCCAAGCTCAACTCCAAAAAGGCCCAGGAGATAAGAGGAAGAAGATAGAACTTCAGGTTAAGGAGAGTGCCTCCATCTCTCCCACGGTCACGGGGGAAAACAGCTGAGAGATTCTGTGTAAGAGTTAAACATCCTCGTGTTGCCTTTTCCGTGGGACCGGGTTCACCTGTTTCAAGAAGGAAGTGGGGCAAATGGATCCTTGCTCCCGGTGTTCAATGAGGCTTTTCTGGAGAAGAGCTGACAACGCAGAGAAATCGGGAGGAGGGGAGCTGAGACAGCAGAAAGTTACCTAGGAGAGCCAGGGAGGAGGAAGAGCTCAGTGGCAAGGAGATCAGAGTGGATATGAAAATTACCTCAGGAGAGGGAGCACTGTGTTTGAGAGAGAGCTCCTGGGGGAAAGGATTCCATGGCATGGAAGCAAATGTTGGGGACATTTTTACCTGACTCCACAGAAAGCTTTGCTAAGTTGAGGAGTGAGTAACAGATTTGAATTCTGATGACCTAAGGATATGTGAACAATCGGGCTGTGCCAGGGGGCAGCAGATGGCAGCAGTGAAGAGCATGGGCTTGGAGTAGATGGGGCTGTGTTCAAATCTCAGCCAGGCTGTGTCCCTGGCCAAGTTATCGTTCCGAGTCTCAGTTTCTTCATCTGTAATATAGGTGTGTCTACCACAGTGTTGTTGAGAGGATTAAATGAGATAATAAAAGCAGTCAGCGAAGTCCCTGGTATTTAATAAGTGGTAGTTCCATCTACATAAGGGAGGGAGCAGAAGGATGGGGTATTTCTTGATCTCTTTTTTTTTTTTTTAAAGATTTTATTTATTTATTCATGAGAAAGAGAGAGAGAGAGAAGCAGAGGGAGAAGCAGGCTCCCAAAGAGCAGGGAGCCCGATGCGGGACTCGATCCCAGGACCCCGGGATCATGACCTGAGCCGAAGGCAGACGCTTAACCATCTGAGCCACCCAGGCGCCCTCTTGATCTCTTTTTAAGCAACTCCGGCTTTGGGACACCCTGAGCATGCCAAGGAGGGACACGGAGAGAAATTCCTCGTGGAGGGAATGGTCGAAGTAATCCTAGGAACAATGATGTCTAATTGGCATTTGAAATGATTTCCTGTCCCAGGCTCTAATAGCTCTGTCTGTCCTCATTAGCCACAGCATCTTCAGAAAACTCTGTTATGTGCAACTGCTTTGTGTTAGTGGTGTTTGGCAGCAGAAAGGAGACAGGTCACGTCTGCTGTAGCTATGTCCAGGGGAAAGGTGGGGAGCAAGTGGCAAGGACCGAGCAGGAAGCTGGATTTCAGAGCCAGAGGTGCTGGGTGCTTGAAAGAGCCCAGTCATTCCACACTGAACATCAAAGGCAGGAGCGGCCTCCGAAGGGAAGTGGACTTAGTGACATCCAGTTTACACTAACATATGCATAACTGTCACTAGAAGAAATCGGGAAATACCTCTGGCTATTGAACTAACCAAACCAGAGCCAAGAGTTGATAGGAAGCTTTCTTGGGCCGTCTGCCCAGCAGCTGTTTATCACTTACTGATTAAATTAGGTCAAGCTGACTCACCTGGAGTAGCTCTAGCACATTCTAATCAATCTGTGCCCCCCATGTTTACAAGGCCAGCATCTCTGAGTGTCAGTTGTGACTCCAGGTACTCATTCTTCTCCTCTGTGTGACAGGAAGTTTTCCCCCAGGTCACCGGCCTCAGGGATAGACAGGATGCAAATGAGTAATGGCACAGAAATGATTCGGCTCCAAATGGGGATGGATTTCTGGGATGGCTCGTCACTGCTGTCGCGTTGTGTCCCTGGCTGCAGTGACAAGCTCCCTGAGAGGGCTGCTCCAGCGCCACTGGTGAAAAATGCCTGCAGGCCCTCAGACAATGCACCAGCCACCAGAGGGCACAACCCTCACCACCGGCTGAGCGCAGGGCCCTTACACACACACACACACACACACACACACACACACACACACACACACGTCCCTCTCTTTGGGCCGCCAGCGGCGCTCCCTCTTCTATTCAGGCAGGAGCCGGTTCCTGCTACTCTTTAGCTCTTACTCCTCGCAGTACCCTTGAGCCCCCGCCCCCCACCTTGCCTGTGACGTCTTCTTGACCGTAAGCAGCCCTGTCTAGGGCAAGAGCTGAACTGCTGCCATTCATCATTTCCTATCTCTTTATTTTTTTTAAGATTTGATTTATTCATTTGACAGAGAGAGACACAGCGAGAGAGGGAACACAAGCAGGGGGAGTGGGAGAGGGAGAAGCAGGCTTCCCGCTGAGCAAGAAGCCTGATGGAGGGCTCGATCCCAGGACCCTGGGACCATGACCCGAGCAGAAGGCAGACGCCCGACGACTGAGCCACCCAGGCACCCCGCATCATTTCCTATCTTTTTAAATAAACCCAGTTCACCCACACAAGTGGCTTGACGGCCCTTTGCAAGCCTCTGTTGTAAGTTTCCAGCATTTCTCCAGACCATCCAGCCCCCATTTTGCTCCCTTTGCTACTCATTTGTTATTCTTAGCTTTCCTATCAGTGGCCACACCCTTCTAGCAGCTTCCTCGGCCCCAGTCTGGGGCTACACCCGAGCTTCTGTCCATGTTGGAATTGACTGTGCCCAGTTTGGGACAGAAGCCCAGCATTCCTCTACCTCAAACACCTACAGCTTCATGAAAGCCTTGAAAACTCCAAGCCATGGGGAAAATATAGAAACTATAATGTTAAAATTATAAACCATAAAATAAATATAAACTCTGACAAACTAGAGGACTATTAAAAAGGTTGCTTTGAACTGTCATATGCTCTTCCTGCCCAAATATTTTGGAGGCCCGATTTGCTGGTTCGCTTAGTCTGCCTGATGGGGGAGCGCACCTGCCCCCTGGCCCCCCCCCCCCCCCCTCCCCCCCCACAGCTGGTGGGCTCACCCCATACCTTGCTTCTAGCTCCCTCCCCCCTAAAGTGGCCTCTTCTGATCCTCCGACCCGAGATCCTCCGTCCCAGTGTGTGTATCTGTTTGTCTCTTTAATTCATTCTCACTGAATTGATTGCTACTTTGTTGTTTTTTCAACAAAGATGACTGAGATGCCAAGTGATAAGCAGCGCACTGGAGGTATGTGTCGGCTCTATGTGACAGTTACTGCCTCCTGTAGCCAAGCCCAGGAGCGGCCAACAGGGACAGGGAGCACATTTGAAGCAACAGACTGTGGAAATTGTTCTAACTCCGAGCAAATTTACATGGGTCACCAGAACATCCATCATTTCTCACTGCCAGTGTTGTTTAATGCCAGTAGAGATGGTTATGCATATTTTATTATCTCATTGACTTGACCAAAAGGCTGTGAGGGAAATAACAAGCGTGTTCTGAAGCCCCCACCTCCCTTCCCTCCCATCCTCCCTTCCTCCCTTCCTCCCTCCCTCCCTCTCTTTCTTTTTCTTTTTTTCTTTCTTTCTTTCTTTCTTTCTTTCTTTCTTTCTTTCTTTCTTT